>NW_027497275.1:0-169759 GCF_021521415.1 Bidens hawaiensis | reverse complement strand
TAAAAAAGAAAAATGTTTATTTAACATCTCCGTTCCAAAAAAAATCTCGATTTAGCCTTTGAAAAATAATTTAAAAAGTTATAAACAAAAAAAACGAAAAAATAGAAAAGTAAAAAAACCAAAATGTTTATCTAGTTTCCCCCATTCCAAAAACAAAAAATCTCGGTTTAGCCTTCTGGTTTAGTTTAGCTATATGGGGGTTAGTTTTTCTTTAACTTGTGGGAGGGGGGGGGATAACACTTTTCATTAACATTTTACATGTAAACAACAAATCTAATTATCATTTTACACGTAAAACAAAAAATCTCATTAACATTTTACATGTAAAATAACAATTTTCATTATCATTTTACACGTAAAACAACAAATCTCATTAACATTTTATATGTAAAACAACTTTTTTTTTAAGATTTTACATGTAAAAATTAATATTTTACATGTGAAATAACACTTTTCATTAAAATTTAACACGTATAGTAACAAATCTCATTAACATTTTATATGTAAAACAATAGTTATTAAGATTTTACAAGTAAAAAATTAATATTTTACATGTAACATAACACTTTTCATTAACATTTTACACGTAAAACAAAAAATCTCATTAACATTTTACATGTAAAAGAACAGTTCTTTAAGATTTTACATGTAAAAAATATTAATTTTACATGTAAAATAACACTTTTCATTAGCATTTTACACGTAAAACAACAAATCTCATTAACATTTTACATGTAAAACAACATTTATTTAAGATTTTACATGTAAAACAACACGTTTCGTTATAATTTTAACGTAAATTCATTAATTATATATATATAATAAAAACCAACATGTGGTTATCTCACAGAATTTAGTGTTCATGAAAATTAACAAGTTATGATTTTACACGTGTACAAGACAATGCGAGTTTCAATGTGGCGGTTATAATGTATTTATATATTTTCCTTTTCTTGTTGTCTTTCCACCGTCACGTGTACAAGAAACCCCCACCCCCCACCCCCAATTAAAAAAACCTAACCCCCAACCCGGAAAACCTAAACCCTCTAAAAACCTATCCCTAAATGTTAAACTAACCCGAAGTCTAAACCGAGATTTTTTTTAAAAATTTTTGGAGCGGGCAATGCTAGATAAACATCTTGGTTTTTTTATTTTTTTAATTTTTTTCTATTTTTTTGGTTTTATAGTTTTTTTAATTATTTTTGGAAATCTAAACCGAGATTTTTTTTTTATTTTTTTTTGGAACGGAAGATGCTAGATAAACATTTTTGTTTTTTCACTTTTTTTATTTTTTCGTTTTTTTTTCTTTTTTTGTTTTATAATTTTTTTGATTGTTTTTTGGATGGGTTTTTTTCCTTACAAAAATGATGCAGTGTAGGTGATTAAGGGTGTACCATAAGAATGAATAAATGACTTAAGGGTTGGGAAAGGTGTTCCCCAATTTCTCACTTTTTTGGAGTTCCTCAATGAACTCACCCCCTATATATCTATCTATAATATATATAAATGAAACCATAAAAATCCTACGTGTCGCGATGTGGTCGCTTCCCATTTTTTTGGAGGCACCAGATTTGCTTGATCTTTAAATGGAGGTTTCTCATACATTTGACCCGAATTCGGGTATGGGTCTTATCAAACCCAGATATTTCTTAAACGGGTTATAACACCTCATTAAACTAAAAACTAATCTCACCAAATGTTTGATATAAAAATCCTATAAAGTAGGGATATACTAAAACTTAATATCTGATTTATTTATAAAAATATATATATTATTTATAATTAAAAAACCAATTTTATAGTAAAAAATAAACAGGTTTTGGGTCTCATCATACCCATATAGCTTTTAAACCGGGTTATAGCATCTCATTTATTTGTAAAACAATTTATCGTCAAACCATAAGTATATTATTAGCTTTCATAAAATAAAAAAATAAAAATTCAAAATAAATATTATAAACAAATAATATAAAACAACCCCCGTAATACGGGGATAAAAACTAGTAATATATAAAAACGATACCTTTAAAACCTCTCTGGTTGTTCCTTACATTCTCTTATGCCACCAGATTGCATTATTTGTAAATAGAGGCTTATCATGCATTTGACTCGAATTCACGGGTATGGGTCACACCAAACCCATATATTCCTTAAACGGGTTATAACATCTCATTAAATTAAAAATTAATCTCACCAAATATTTGATATGAAAATCCTATAAAATAGGGATATATTAAAAATTAATATCTTATTTCTTTAAAAAAATATATTATTTATAATTAAAAAAAAATTTATAGCAAAAAAAATAAGCGGATCATGAGTCTCACGAAACCCAAAAAGCTTTTAAACCGGGTTATAACATCTCATTATTTGTGGAATCCATTAATCATCAAATAATAAGTATATTATCAACTTCAATACAACATATACAATTAAAATCCAAAAAATATATAAATATTATAAACGAATAATATAAAAAACCTCTGTAATACGGGGGAATAAAATCTCACGCACGCGATGCGAATGCTCTAAATCTTCAATCTCTCATTTATGAATGCTCTAAATCTTCAATCTCTCATTTATGTTCTCTATTATTTATTTTTTTCATAAAACACCCCCACCCCCCCGCCACCCCCCACACCCCCACCACCCAGTTGAGTTGCCCGTATTCAAATCTTCCATCTCTCATTTTTTTTCCTCTAATTTTTTTTTCATATATTTAAGGTAAGTCTAAGCCTCTATTATGTTTTAGGTACAATCCTGCTAGTGGTAGTGAGCGTAGAAGAGGAAGGTTAGAATTTAGCTGGAAAGAGAAGGTTTTTGTTCGTGGTGACAACGATCGTCTGAAAAAATAATGGCGGTGGTGTTCGTTGTAGATAGTGGTGGTGGGTTGTTGGTGCCGGTGTGGTGTGTTGGAGGTGGAAGAGTAGTAGAACGAACATAAAGTGAGTGTAAGAGATTAGAATATATATATTCATATTTGTTTAGTTTTAATTACATAAAATATTTTTCTTTAATAAAATAGATAAAGACCAACTTACCCCTACGTGCATTACTTATGGTATGATTTAAGTGGAAACACAGACGGCTGTTAGTGAAAATGATGTAACATGCAAGACTTGCATTTAAACTTTTTATAAACACGATTATTTTTGTTTTTAATTTATTATCATCTTGTCCAGTTACGGTTTATCTTCATACAATATTTCAAATTTTGTATGTTAATAAAAATTTTCAACTCGTATAGGATTGTACTACTTCCTCCCCTATATATATATCTAATAATGGTATGGTTTGGATTGTTATTGAGATTCAAATAATATTTTTTTCGAATGGATATCGAACCTCCTCCACCGCCACTATTCTTCTCCAACAACGGCGGCGTATCATCTTCATATTCATCTTCTCCATCGCCCTCACCGTCTACCGCTTTTGCACTCTGTATGCTCATAATCGCAATTATATGCCTAATTTTATTGATAGTGATCCTCTCGAGCCCCTCAACACTCGCCTCCGAGACGCCTCACTGCGTAATACGCTTTCGTATGATCGTATCCTAACCACATCCGCACTTGCCGACGCAACGCCTCGTTGCGTACTACTAGCAACATCGTTTCGGAATATCTGAACGAAGATGAACATGAACACGCGAGTCAGCACGTCATATCTATAGACAACAATGAACTTGACTGGCTACCGGTATTCACTTATTCTTCAATAACTGGAAACAAATCCTCCGGAGAATGTTGTGTAGTTTGTTTAACAAAATTTGAAGCTGAAGACCATCTCAGACGGCTTCCATTATGCTGTCATGCGTTTCACGTGGAATGTATTGATCAGTGCTCAAATCGAACCCCACGTGTCCGCTCTGCCGTTCGAAGATTTACCCTAGCGAAGCCGATATTATGAACATAATGTCTGCCACTCTCAACCGATAATCAACGATAAACCCTAGCGAAGCCGTTGATATGAACATAATATAGCGCGTTTTCAGTAGGTTTGTATGAGTACGTAGTGGTTGAACTTTCCATGTACGTGGTTACCTGGGGTATAATTGTAAATTCACTATCCTTATTGAGTTATACATTGGAGTTTGAAATAATCTAGTTTTATTATATTGCATATGTGCAGTGAGGCCTCTACGACTTATAAAGTTTACACATCAAGTTTTACAAGTAAACGAACCAAACATTCATGAACTGTTAAAGCAGGAAGTTTGTTTACTTTCGGTTACTTAATAAACGAACAAACATAAACAAAATTTTATTGTTCATTTAGTTTAACATTAACGAACAAACACAAACACGTGTTTTGTTCGTTCATGTATGTTCATACACGTCAGTCAGTGTTCATTAAAGTTTTAATACATCGCAAGTAGTTATATTTAAACATAAAAGAGGCTCGTTTAAATTATATGTACCACTTGCGGTATTTGTGTTTGTCATTTACGCGTGCCAACTGCCAAGCATGTTCAGTATTGCAGTAAGTTATTGTCTTACAAACAATGTTTTAAAAACCGATATTTTACTCGTACCGGATTAGGCTTAAAAATGGTACAACAAGTTGAACCTGGATGTATCAGAAGGTTCAACCGGGTTGAATAGTTTACCTTATAAAAAATAATAAACATTGCATTTCATATAAATACAACCTCAACTCAAAAAATAATCCAAAAGTACATTAATAAACATTACACATGAACCAAACAAAACATTACATATAAATAATGATCGAGCCAAATATGAAGTTTTATTCTATGTATGAAATTAATTAATTATAAAGTTGTAAAGAACCAACCTTGGATTTGCAAGATTCAAAATTAGTTGATTAACGAATCGTTGTTTAGTGTGTCTGCTCATTTTAATTTTATCAACTAGGTTAAAAGTTGTCTTTGAAAAATATGGGTCGCTAAAAATATAAAAAAATCTCTTGGTTTTAAAACCGGTTTGCCGGTTTAAACCGGTATTTTTGGAAAAACCGGTGGTACGACGTTTTAGCAAACCGCCTAAAAATACCGGATGCCTTACCGAAATCCGGTATAACCGGTTCAACCGGCCGGTACGTACCGGTTTTTAAAACATTGCTTACAAGTGCTTTTTGGTAAAGAAATAAAATGCTATAAAAATGCTTGATCAAAGTAAATTAATTCCAAAATTGCATAAATCTTCATCAAAAATTATAAAGCATTATTTAATGCTAAGTTTTAAATAATTGGACATACAAATTTAGAATGGATCATGGTGTGGTGGACCGATCATGCTGGAACTTTTGGCTTATGAAAGGTTATGGGGTTAGATAAGTAAATGGTAGGAACTTTGTTTGGGCAGCTCATGATTCACGTCATTCTCTCTCTATCTATATAATTTAACAAAACTATATACTATTATTTAAAACGTGTTTAACCGCTCACATTTCATTCTCTATGTCTGTCATTTTCATACTCACATTAGTTTATTTTATTATATTTTTCTCTTTTTTATACACCCGCAATAATGTATAGAGACTTCCCGTGCCTCTATAAAGAAGTGCAACTTCTCTAAATCATCTCTCTATCTTAGAGATCGGCATTTGGGGATAAATTAGATTCTTCTTATCACTATTATTATTACTATAATATAAACAAGAAGTTTAGTGCCGCAAGTGGCTTATTGAGCCACTTGGCGGCACCGTATGATTCGATTAATGTTGATTTTTAAGTTCAGTTACCATAATAAATGTAATGGGAACCGACCAAACGTCAAATTTTTTTTTATTTTAGTTCTGATACCAAAACAAACCTGAAATAAACCGATCAAGTTCGCGCGGACTTGCGGCCTTATTTAAAACCCATGACTGACAACGTTCGGGTTTTACCAATGCTCATGTTTACCGAACCAACCCCCCCCCCCCCAATAAATAAATATGTTGGTCTTAGGTTCACCTCAATTTTTATATTTTTTCGTTTTTTAGTTATGGTACCGTAATGTACGTAATCAAAACCGACCGAAATTGTGTCAAGTTACCGCCTCAATGTTTGGGACTACAACGCTTGGGTTTTACCATCGTCCAGGTTTGCCAACCAAATAAATTCCGTCTTAAATATTTTGTTTTCTTATATGTTAGTTGGACGAATTAAATATTTGGGTTTTAACGCTCAAATTTTACCAATGATATCTATTATGAAACGAACGAAGCCGATCGAATTCGTGTCAACTGATCGTCGTAATGTAAGAATAAATATATGGATATGTATATTTATGTATGGCCTACATGATCATTTATATTATAATAGATCAAAGTTAATTAAATTATACCTTATTATTATGTTAGCTAGGTAATTGTTGGTGGACCAAATTACCCTTTTCTTGCTAACCAAGGGTTTCCCCTTGGATGTATATAAATATGGAGAGACTAATTAACATCACATAACTTAACCCTAAACCCTCACATCAGATTTCGTGAGCCTCTCTCCCTATATATTATTCGGTTTTCTCAAGAACCCTAATCCCCATCACTAATATACATCCTAAAGGGGAACCCGACCAAGCTGACTGTCATGTCGTCTGGATCGTACTCATCAGCCGTGGCCACTCTCTCTGCTGTGACAGGTATGTTTTAGTTGTAGGTTTATCATAACATCCATGTTTTCTATTACGTACATGAAGAACTGATGAACATGTGGTATCAAAACGATGTTGATTAATCAGTTCTTCATGTCTTTCGTAACTCAGGATCTAAACCGGAAGACATGGACTAAACCTGATAAACCCTAAAAGTTTTCGGTTTTCATTAGTTAGTATTATTTATTTATCGTTTTGATTAAAATCCGAATAATGATAAACCCTAACAGATTTTCATTTTAATTCGTTTTATTTTATTATCGTTATTAAAATCGCGAATGACAGAAACCCTAACAATTTTTCGGTTTTAAAAATCGTATCTGATATAACCTGACAGTTTTCGAAATCTGGTAAATTAAATGATTATTCGCGTTCATAGCAGTTTTCGAAAATCTAGTATAATCTGGCTCAATATCTGGATTGTTATAACCAAATCTTTGATAAACAAAAAATCCCTAAGAATTGAGATTAAACGTTATTAGCTGTTCATAAACTTATGGGTGTATGTGTTTACGCCTAAAACAGTTTTCAGAGAACACTGAGTTTCCGAAAACACTAGAACCCGTAAACGCATCAAACCAGTAAACTAATATCCCGAGACTAAAATTTTTTGTACAGTAGCCTTAATAATTTTGTTTGCTATTAACTAACTAATGTTTTGTAAATACTTAAAATAAATATTTATCACTTTTACAAAACATATAAAAGCTTAAACTTGAATGAATGATGATGTACACTTCTGCCCAAAGGTGATGTGATACATCTAACATACCATTCAAGTCTAAATACAAGCTATGTTAGTTTAGCTTAAACATGATTTAAATGTATCACTTCTGCCCAAAGGTGATGTGATACATCTATATCAAAGAAAAACTAACTCGTGCAAAATTAAAATGGTTGTTTCACTTCTGCCCAAAGGTGATGTGTTACAACTGTTTTGCACATATATTTAAGTAAAATTTAATTCTGCCCAAAGGTGATTTATCTTTTATTTAAGTAGAATTTTATTAATTACATTAATCTATTATTTTGATGTTAATAATAGATATTTATTATCACAGCTTCATAATTTAAATGGTTCTTTTTCTTTTTTTTTTATGCCTGCATTAGTCTAAGTTGCCCCTAGTTCACTCTAAGTTTCTTCTAGTTTAGTATCTTAACATTCTCATATAAATTCCAATAACAGCTCCGAATGGTGGAATCACATCATTAACTAGAGATAACTTTGTTGCCTGGAAGGACTCTCTTATGCTTAATCTCGCCTTCCTGGATTTCGACTTTGCTCTAAACGAGGATGAACCTCCAGCACTAACCACTGAAAGCACCCCTGCTCAGCACTTATTGTTCGAAAAATGGAAGAGATGCAACCGCATGTCTCTAATGTTTATGAAAAACTATATTAGCATGACCATAAGAGGATCCATTCCAGACTCTGACAATGCAAAAACCTATCTGGCTTCTGTGGAGGAACAATTCAAGGGAACGTCTAAGGCGCATGCTAGTACTCTTATTCTCAAACTGGTGACTACTAAGTACGATGGAAGGAGTGGCATTCGTGGGCACATTATGATGATGAACGACATGGCCCATAAGCTGAAGGGATTAGACATGGAGATCAGCGACGGTTTTCTGGTACACTTCATCATGACCTCTCTTCCACCTGCCTATGAAGCTTTCAAAATCAATTACAACACCCAGAAGGACAAATGGTCCATGAGTGAGCTGATTGCTATGTGCGTGCAAGAGGAAGAGCGTATGAAGATGGACAAACCTGAAGTTGCTTACATTGCCACCAGTTCCAAGAAGGGGAAGAACACTAATCCAAGAAAGGAGTTTGCTAAAGTTCAGAAAAATAATACAGGTGCCTCAACCAGCTCTCAGAACTCCACTGGAAAGCCCTTCTGGAAGTTTTGTAAGAAGTACATTCATAAGCAGAAGGACTGTTCAGACTTTAAGGAGTGGCTGGCTAAGAAAGGTAATGATCTATTTATGATACTTGAGTCCTATAAGTTAACTGTTCCTGCTAATACATGGTGGTTTGATTCTGGTTCTATGGTTCATGTAACCAATTCTACTCAGGGATTCCTTTTAATCCGGAAGCTGGAAAGAAACCAAAGAACACTAAGACTGGGGAATGATAAAGAACTTGAAGTCAAGGTTGTGGGAACTTTACAATTAATAATGAAAACTGGTTTATGTATTAAACTTTATGATACCTTATATATTCCTGAGATTACTCGGAATCTTGTATCAGGACCAAAGTTAGACATGGACGGTTTTGATGTTTCTCACGGTCGTGGCAAACTTACTATTTCTTTAAATTCTCAAGTGTTTGGTTATGGCTTTTTGGATGGTGGTCTTTATATATTAGAACTAGATGATAATTTTTCTAAATCTTTGTTGTCATATAATATTAATGAATCACTCACAAAGATTAAAGAGAAACGAGACTTAGAGACTTCTTCTATGTTGTGGCATCAACGTTTAGGCCACATCTCACGAGACCGGTTAGCCCGTCTCGTGAAGAATGAAGTCTTACCACGTCTCGATTTCACCGATTTTGGAACATATGTCAAATGCCTTAAAGGCAAAATGACATCAGCAAATAAGAAAGGCGCCACTAGAAGCTCTAATTTATTAGAACTCATTCATACTGATATTAGTGGTCCTTACCCCATTGTTGGCATAACTAGACATACTTCATTTATCACTTTCATTGATGATTATTCCCGATATATGTATCTGTATCTCATTAAAGAAAAATCTAAATCTGTAACAACTTTTAAAGATTTTAAAACTGAAGTTGAAAAACAACTAGATCGTCAAATAAAAGTTGTCAGATCAGACAGAGGAGGTGAATATTATGGAAGACATACTGATGTGGGTCAGGCCCCTGGTCCATTTTATGATTTTTGTAAGGGCCATGGGATCGTGAACCAATATACCATGCCAGGTACTCCTCAGCAAAATGGTGTCGCTGAACGGAGAAATCGAACCCTTATGGATATGGTACGCAGTATGTTAGCCAACACTAAGTTGCCTCTATTTATCTGGACTGAAGCCTTAAAAGCAGCCGTTCATATACTCAATAGAGTTCCTTCTAAGTCTGTCCCTAAAACTCCTTATGTTCGGGTTTTACCAACACCCGTGTTTCAATGTTAGGGTTTTATTAGCTGCTTGGCGCGTTGCGCCAGGTAGAAAAACTAGTTTTCTATATAATTTAGAGAGAATAGTTTTAAAGAGTGAGATGTGAACGCTCTTACTATTTATGCATCTGTTTGGTGCATTTGGGCTCATTTATTTTGGGCCGAGGAATTGGGATATATGAAAGAGCTACTTGGTGGGCTTATCTTTATTAACATATTAATTTGGTCATTGTGTTTGGTATTAGAAGTCTATGTTATATGTTTTAGTTGATACTAGAAATCTGTGTTGTATATTTTAGTTTGTTTACTAGTTTGACAAAAACTTGTAATAAGGGTAGAGTCAGTTTTCGGGCGGTTTGAATTACCATATGTTTAGGGACCTTAGACATAGTTGATGTGACTCATGTGAGAGGCGTATTACCAATTTCGGGACACGTCTCAAATGGTTTCAAGTTTCTTTTCTTGTTTCAGTCTTCTTTCCTAAATTTATATAAGGAGGTGTTTGGATGAGTTTTGAATATGGAGCTTTTCAAGAGTGCTTTTGCTTTTTAAAAATCAAATAAGCAAGTTTGAAAACCTCACCCATGTTTGAAAATTCTTTACCAGGAGTCGGTTTGTTTTAACAAAAAGAATTTTTTTCTACAAAATATGTATTAATAAAGGTCATTTCAAAATAAAATGATCCAATTACAATAAAGAGGCAGGTAAGCGGGCAACAAGCTGCGCCGCCACCCCCTTTTGAATGGCAAAACCGATCATACTGAAAATAAAATTATCGTTCTTTAGCGTCGTTGAGTTACTGTGCACGACCCGTTGGACTCTTTTTCAAAATAAAAGGATCCAATTAATAAAGTAATTTTATGACGTAAGTAATAACATTAAAAAGTATGTTTACACACTTAGACCATCCATGGTCGCCCCTAGTTGTGGTGTTTTGGCCACAAAACGCCCGGGGTACTACACCCCCCCCATCCTCGGCTTTTTCCTTAGGCGTTTTGGCGCAAGTGTTTCCTACAAAACGCTAAGACACGAATTTTGAGGGTTTTTTGAGAGAGAGAGAGGCGTTTTGGAATCTTTTTCTCACTGCACCAACCATTTTGCAAAATGCTCAAAAGCTGACTAGACACCACATGACGTAAAATGTCTGGGTGTATCTTGTTTTGACTACACATGGTCTTATTAATATGTTAAGTAACTAAGAAAAGAGAAAAAGGGAATCTATGTTTATAGTCATTAGCATAAGGAATAACCCAACATATCCAAATTCTTGGAGTTAAGCATATGCCTGGTAGGCTAGAATTCATCACTGGTAGGAATTAGACGTGCACAAATCGGATTCACCTTGAAAACCCGAACCGGTTTTTTTCAAACCGGGTAGAAAATGACACCGGTTCCAGTCAGGAACCGGTTCGGTTCCCGACCCAAACCGATGACCAGAAATGCAAACTTTTAGGAACCGGGTAAGGTTGGAACCGGACCGGTTATTACGTAAAAACCGGTTCCACCGGTTTTTTTTGAAATTCAAACAATATAGCCGTTAGAAACCGGTTCCAACGGCTATATAGCCGTTTTTGACCGTTGAAACCGGTTTTATTACTATATTTAGCCATTTTTCATCCTATAAATATCAATGTATGAGTGTGTACTTGTTAAACCACTTCCAAAACTATAAAACACACTCCAAAACACAATTAAGCTTAAACCGACAACAAATGGCAACTAATGACGACGTTGTTATGGTGATCGAAACAACAAGATGCCCCGATGTTTGGGTTCATTACGATTTGTGTCTAATGACCGACTCACATGAGATGGCACGTTGCAAATATTGCTCGAAGTTTCTTAAAGCAGGGTCCAATTCGACATTACGAAAACATACGAATAAGTATTGTCGAGAGAAAAGAAGTTTGGATGCTAAAAAAGCAGAAGTGGGAGAATTGTCCGGCTCTACAACCCAAAAATAAGTATTCCCAAATTAAAACGACGGACTTTGTTTTTTAAGTTTTAGTTGTTATGTTTAGTATCGTTTATGTTTTAAATTTTTGTAATAGTTATTGTTTAAATAAATAAAATGTTCGTCGTTATTAAAATAGTAACAAAAAATTAATCATGAGTAACAAAAGTAATTATAATTAAACAAATCAAAACTAAATATTAGTTGAACAAGTTACAAATAATTTTACTAAAACAAATAAAAAACACAAATTACAACTCTTCTTCGTCTTCATTCTCGTCTTCACCCTCGTCTTCATTATCGGAAGAAACCCCGTCCTCCGCCTCCTCATCATGAATATGACGCTCTATTGGTATTTCGTCTTCAAAGTTCGCCTTGTGTTGTACACGATCCACCACATCCAAATGGTCCTTTAGGCAAATGCAAACCTCTAGAGACTCGGGAGTTAATTTTGTTCTTCGCATAGATAACACCCTCCCACTAAGAGAAAAAACCGATTCGGAAGCAACCGTTGAGCCTTGTACGGCAAGCAAATCACGAGCCATGGCGGATAGAATGGGAAATTCGTTTTGTTTACCTTTCCACCAAGCCAACAAATCAATATTGCGAATTTCGTCGACCGTTGCGCCCTCAACATAGTTTGCTCCACTATATCGACCAAGTTCGCTAGTTGGTGTGTTTCCTCTTTGCCTCTTAGATGCCGATTCACGAATCCCATTCATCAAGTTTATAAGTGGGTCATTGCACGGCCTACTAGTTGTTGTTTTTTTCACAAAAGACGATCTCGTGCTTAGACCATACATTTGAAAATAATGGTCATAAAGGTCTTGAAGGTTTTTGTTGAACTTTTCCTTCGCTTCCGTCGACAACTTCGGGTCGATCTCGTGCATACCTAAGTTGTCGAATATTTCCTTAATCGTTGTCTCAACCCCATTAACATTCCAATAGGGGTTTAATGCGGCGGCACAAGTAAAGACCGGCGGTATGTTTTCAAAATATTTTATGAACTTTTCCTTCATCACCGCAACAATATTCTTGAAGAGTTTGTTCTTATCCGCAAAGCTTTTAAAAACACAAGACATATAGTACAATTCTTGCAAAACCCAACAACTAGTAGGGTAATAGACTCCCGATAATTTTGTTGTTGACTTTTTGAACACGTCAAGATACTCCAACAAATAACCGACTTGGACCCAAACACTTTCCGGAAACATATCGGCCTCGCGTTCTTCAACAAGATTGTTATGAAAAGCTTGTAAAGTTTAGCGTTGGGCAAAAGCACACTTTAGCATATGACAAGTTGAGTTCCAACGGGTTGGAACGTCCCAATTCGGCCCCAAATACTTTCTTTCAACTGACTTGCAATAGTTCTTATATTCAAGATGTCTTCTTTTACCACTTTTGAAGACCTCTTGTAACATAAGTCTAAAGAATTTTAAATCGTCACAAATGTTTTCATTGTCATGACCTTTTTGAACAACCTAGTTGATGATATGTGCAACACATTGAACATGAAAAAAATCCCCGAAACAAGGTGGTGAATATTTAATGATAAATATTTCAGCTGCCTTAGTATTGTTTGAAGCGTTGTCAAACGAAATCGAAAATATTTTATTTCTCAAGTTGTAAGTCGTTATAATTTCATCAAGTAATTCAAACAATTTTTTGGCGGTATGTGGGAACGGGAAGTTTTCAAAAGCGATGGTGCGTTTCATCAATTTCCATGTCACCGGATCAACCAATGAGCGGTGACACATATGTATTGTAACGATTCCGACGAAACCAGGTATACCCTAACCGGTAGACGTTAGTTACGTCATATGTAATGTCGGGTACAAAAGTTACCATGGTAATTATACGAGAATACATGGTTCATTATATTGATTGTACGTGAATATATAATTCACCGTATTGAATATGCGATCAAACGATCGATAGTTATTGAAACCCGAATGAATCGAGGGTTCAATTATAGACGAGATATATGATATTTAGTGATGTTACGAAGTATTAAAGCTTCGGGATAAGTGGATTAAAGCACAGAAAAAGGATTTCGATTTAATAGTACGTCGGTACGTTAAACGAAACCTTTAATACCAAGCCGAGCAAGAGACGATCGATCAAGCGGAAAAAGATGCGTAATAACTAATACTATGATGTTTTAAGTTAATAAATGTCATGGTTTAAGTTTTAAATCGGTTTTATATAAATTTCATTTTTAGCCGAAAAAACAACCGTGTTGGTCTCGTTTTGAGCCGAATTAAACGTTTAACCGAGAAACGAACTGAACCAGATTATCCAAAACATTATCCGGATTACGAGAATCCAAATATGTGGCTTAAAATGAAGTTGTGGGTCCCACCCCACCCATTCAAGATTCCGATCGGAATATAGGGGTGTAATACCCCCTTTCATTTTCTTTTTTTAAACAACAATCAACAATCTTCATCACTTCCTCTCAACCTTTGAACTAAAAACCGACAATTCTAGCAAGAATAACGAGGTAATGATCGTGTTATATACGTGTTTATCTTCATTTCTTGAGTGTTCTTGCAAGAAAAGGAAGTTTCCAAGTGAAAAAGGGTGAAAACCCGAGATGGAAACCGATTCTTGCATAATCAAGTGATGTATACAAGTTATACAAGGGATCTTGGTCCAAGAAAGGAGTTAAAAGAGTCAAAAACGAATTTTTACGGTTAAAATCTTTGTTTTAGTATCATAACCGTAACCTTGAAAGAAATGGCTTGATCGTGAGTGTAACTTGCTTGGTATTATGGTATGTTGTTTGTAGATTCTGTATTTAGTGGTAGACAAGGCGGAAAGATGAGTTTGTAGCTTGTAGTGGCGGAAAACGAAAGGTATATTCGGTTATGTTCGGTTTTGGGAATTTTGGACAGATTGTTGGTCGTTAAGAGTTAGGTCACGAAATTTTACAGAGGTGTTAAACACATAGAAATATGAGTTCTGTGAATGTTTGGTAATTTTTGGATGAAGGATGAATATTTGGTAAATTTAATGCTCGGTTTTGGCCAAAAATGGTGAAAAATAGTTAAATATCATGAAAAATTCTGGAAAATTGTGGATAAGCTTTTCATATCATGTATAAGTCACACACAAAATTTGAGGTCCGTTGGAGAAGTCTAAGTAGGCTTTTAGGTTAAACGAGTTCTAGGGATTGCTAGATCGGTTTTAGTAAAAATGGCATTTAAAAGAAGATTTTGGTTTTGGAAAAATTACTGGGAACTATATGGATGACAAGAGTCATCTCAGAAGAATTTGGGATTTTTCTAAAGTCATTTGGTATTTTCGGCATATTTGGTGTTTAAATGACGTTTAAAAATAGATAAATAAATGTTAAATATAAAAATTAATTCTGGAAATATTTTTATAAAATTACTTACTGTCAAAAATTGATTTGTGCAAAATTTCAAGATCCGAGACTAAACGGATATTTATTTGTGCTAAATGGAACTTAAAAACAAACTTTTAAAGCTTAAAACGTGTAAACCGGCAAAGTTCGCCTAAGCGAGCTGACTGGTATATAAAAACCTTAAAAATGGACTATTTTCATATAATTGAGTTAAACAAGTAAAAATGAATCATCCGAAAATAAGTCGGATGATTTGGGTATTTTTAACCGATTTTATCGATTTCCGGTACGCCAAAGACGGAAACGAGTCCCGCGGCCAATCGGGACGTCTAAACCGAGCTATAATTTCACATTTTAAATTAAATTATCAGACAACCACTATTTTTCGGGTCGTGTGTGACCAAGCTCATTTTTGAAACATAAAACGGATATTCGTGCTAGGCACGCAAAACGAGAAAACGACTAATAGAAATTGTGACCGTGGAACTCTAAACGACATCACAATCTGAGTCCGGAGAAGTATTTCTGGGTCAACATTGCCCCCGGAACAGGTACAGTACTGGGTTAACAGTGTCCCCAGATGTACCGATTGATAAGGTTAAAGTTTATATAAACAATAATTGTATAATAACGATCGTAGGGATCATATTACAGATTGGACGTGTTAATTGATATTGATTGTTGTTACCTGCTTGCATGTGCTAAGGTGAGTTTTCACGAGCCCCTTTTTACTAAACTGTTTTAAATATTTTCCCGGGGCGGAAAGCATGTTTCTATCAAAGTGTTTAAGTACATGCTAATCGCATGGAAATGAATGTATTTATATAATGTTTATTGTACGGGAATCGTACGGTAATGAATTAAGATGGTAATTGTCTGAGTTGCTAACAGTGTGAGGCCCGAAACAGTGTTCTGGGGTAACCGAGTTCCCAGAGGTTATTAAATGTGTTCTGGGGTAACCGAGTTCCCAGAGGTTATTAAATGTGTTCTGGGGTAACCGAGTTCCCAGAGGTTATTAAATGTGTTTCTGGGGTAACAGAGTTCCCAGAGGTTATTAAATGTGTTTATGGGGTAACAGAGTTCCCAGAGGTTATTGGAAGTATTCTGGGGTAACCGAGTTCCCAGAGGTTATTAAATGTGTTTATGGGGTAACAGAGTTCCCAGGGTTATTAAATGTGTTTATGGGGTAACAGAGTTCCCAGAGGTTATTGGAAGTATTCTGGGGTAACAGAGTTCCCGGAGGTTAATCGATATGTTTTGGGATTAACAGAGTTCTCACTTGTGGGCTCAGCATAATTACATCGCTTATTTATGATTAATATAATGATTTGTTATGGTTTACTTAAATTAGTGAAACTCACCAACTATTCGTAGTTGACCCGTTTTCTCACATGCTTTTCAGGTACAACTAAGATAAAGTGATTGATTACGTGTTAAGTGCTTGATGTGTGTAAGGTTTGCGTGCTGGACGTTAGGATACATTATAACAGATAGAATTATGAACCGTATTGTATGATGTGTGTATCACCTAGACGGTAATGAAGGACGAGATAATGTAATTTTGAAGTATATTAATGCATTCGGTTTTCTTTATAAACCATGTGGTTGATATCAGAGGTGTCTGTCGCATCCCGTTTACATTTCCGCTGCGGTTACGGGGTGTTACAGAACTTGGTATCAGAGCCATTGGTTATAAAAGAATTAGGATGTCTTTAAAAGATACCTAAAATATAACCAGTAGCTCAAGTGTTATAGGATTTGAATATCAACTAATAATTTATAGTGACGAGGTCTGGATGAACTTGGATGGACAAGTGAGTTATTACGGTCCGGAACATAATAACAGACTTGTCCGCACGAGGGAATTCAGGGGAATGTCGCGGGGTACATTAATAGGTAAAAATGGCAACATATGTGTATAGTATTTAATATTATTTATATGTGCTAATGTGTATATATATATATATACGTGTGCATATCTTGTGGGTTCAAGTATTGGGAAATAAGACCCGGATAAGGAACCGGGGGATGTGATAATAAAAAGTACCGAGGATGCTGAAATTTTTAGGGCATCGGTTGGTGATAAGTCGGACTTATCGGTTATAGTTATGATGGTACCAAATCAAATCTCCCGTTTGCCATTAACCAGAAATGTCTAGTAACCGTCACTCCCAACCAAAAATTGATAAATACCATACCCTACCAACACCGGTACCGCCTATTCTAATAACTTCCTATGTTATCCTTACATCCGTTAGATGTTTACACCCATGTATGCTCGAATAGAATGATTACCTATACACAAAGAAGTGTTGGAATCATTATGGCATAGTTGGTTGTTCGTTCGTAGGAGGTATACTGTGTATGCCGGATATACGAATAGACACGGATATTATAACTCCGTGGTACGTAATCGTTCGGTGCTCACGGTGAGCATGTATCGGTTGTGCTGACATGCAAAAGGATATTGAAATCGAGCATATTAAACATTGATCTTTGTTGAGAAAGGTCTATATGTCAGTTGGTGACAAGGGTTATGAAACATATTTAAACGTTAACCGATGTCAGATTAAGTCCATATGTTATTATATTTGTGGGACATATATACTAGATGCCGGTATGTGTAATATATGTGATAATATTTGGTGTGTATGTGTACCTGCTGATATGGTTGAACTGGTAACGAGTTATACGGTGAGATTAGTATTGATTACTGCGTACGGGACGAGTACGGCAGAATGACATAAAAAGAGTAACTCCAATGATGGAGATTGATATGATTCAGTTGATTGCTCAAAGATAGCAGATGATGATACCGAATGTCGTATCACTGTTCACTGCTAGTGTTGATGCAAATGTGATCGCAGAATTATAGATCGAGCAATCACATGATTATGAATATTTCAACTCTTAATGTAATTACTAAGAGTGAAAATGTTACACCGAATGCTATTATAACTACAAGTATTAGTTATAAACTAAACATGAATAGTAGTCGTAATGAATTAGATCCGGTATGAAGGATATGTTTGTTGTTTGTGGTAAGGAAATTATTAATAGTTTACTGATGGTAAAGGGAGGAATAGATTAGCGAGTGGATGGAAAAGATCGAAATGGTTAAGGATATTGGTAAGAGTCTAGAATATTGTGTAGTGAAATATGCTACAGATATGTTGGTAGATTATGTTGTATCGTGATGGAACACGATGGTACAAAAATTATAGTTGGAAAATTATTACTCAGATGATATGGTCAGGATTTAAAATTCTTGTGCTAGAGCATTTTTATTCGAGTAATTAAACTCAGAGATTGGAAACTGAGCCATGAAAGATAGAAATGTTGTGTGCTGATCACTTAGAACACGCAAATCGTTTGAAGGAATTGTCATGTCTGGTAGCATGGCTAATTACTCCTGAAACAAAGCAAAGTGAGTGCTAGATTGGGGACTAACTCCATCGATAAGGAGTATAGTCAACCCTGTAAAATATATACAACCTTTGGAAGGGTTGTGGCACAAGCCAGCATTGATATATTTGACTTTATGGGAAGCGGAATGGAAGGACGTTAGGTGAGACGTCGAGTGTTAAAGAAGGGAAATGATAAAGGTATAGTGCAAGATAGACTTGTGAATAAGTAGGTATGTCCTACAACCCAGAATTATACTAAGACTAGTTCTGGTGTGAAACCATGAACCGCATAAAGGGTCCTTCCCTGAATGTGGAAAATATATGGTTATCGGCAGGAAGAAGAATGTCGAGTGATAGTGGGCCACATGTGTAGTAAAGATGTACGTAATGCCCCAATTGTAGAACCAATTGAAGCCTTGTGAACCGACAACCCCCAACCCATCCCTGTACGACCACTCCGAACCCAACAACTCCAATAACAATCCACCCAAAGAAATCAATTTATGCCAAACAGTTGTACTTGCTATGAATGTGGCAGTACCGAACGTTTCAAAAGAAATTGCCCAAAGTTGAACCAAGGTGTCGTTGGAAGATGAACCTCATGACAAGCATCAACCTCTGATCAAGCAAGGAGCCGTGCTCTTGTGAGTAATTTGAATAAAGCACGTCATGATCCAAAGGTGGTGTTAAGTATGTGGTAGTTTTAAATCAATAGACTTCAGTGATAATTTTTACGGTCGTCAATAGAAGTTAGTTCCCGTTAACCTCCTATTATTGGGAAAGATACCGATTAAGTGAAATTATAGAACCCTATACTGTAGAATCGCTAATGGTAAATCCCTAATGGTTAACTAAATTGTTCGGAATTGTCCTATTATTCTGAACGATTAACCTTTCCTTATTGACCTACGACCAGTAAAGTAAAGAAGTGTTGACGTAATAGTTAGCATGGATTGGCTAACTCAACATGAAGCTGAAATCAAATATGAAAAGAAGACGATTAGAAGATCTCCTTCGGACGATGAAGCGATTTGATACAGAGAAAAGTGTACGGTATTATGTTACCACTCTAATCTCATCTTGAGATGTTATAATATTTACGACAAGAAGACGTGGTGTATTTGACAAACGTGATTGCCAAAGTATTTAAAAGAAAACATATAGAAGATATCCCGGTGGTGCGCAAGTTTCCACAAGTTCTCCCAGAAGAACTTCCTGGATTACCGCCAACCCGACAGGTCGAATTCAGAATCGATTTAATACCTCAAGCTGGCCCTGTTGCTAAAGCATCTTACCGACTTGCGCCAACTGAAATGCAAGAATTATTGGATAAAGGTTGTATACGACCTAGTTAGTCGCCGTGGGGTGCACCGGTGTATTTGGGAAATGAAGGACGAAAGTGTTAGGATATGTATCGAGTAGGGAGAATTGAATAAAGTGACGATCAAGAATAGGTATCCACTTCTTCGAAGTAAATGATCTGTTTAACCAACTGCAAAGGGCGATTTATCTTTAGAAAAAAAAAAAAAATTGATCTTAGCTATAGTTATCACCAAATGAGAAATCCAAGAAGGGGACGTTGCAACAACAGCGTTTCGGACTCGTACGGCCATTGTGAATTCTTATTCATGCCGTTCAGGCTAACAAATGCGCCGGCAGCATTCATGGAACTCATGAACCGAGTCTGTAACTTTATTTTGACAAATTTGTCATAACATTCATTGATGATATTTTAATATATTCGCAACATAAAGAAGAGCACGAGCGACGATTAAGGAAAAATTGTGGAAGTGTTAAAGCAAGATGAGCTATACGCGAAGTTTTCGAAATGTGATTTTGAATAAAGAGAGCATAATCCCATGGTCATGTTGTAAAGCAACAAGGATTACGCAAAGATCCAAATAAGATAGAAACCGTTAAAATTGTACCAAGCGCCGATTTTAAGTCTCCCCGATGGAGACGATGGTTCTGTCGCGTATTGTGACGCGTCGCGTAGAGGATTAGGATGCGTGTTGACGCAGTATAATAAGGTCATAGCCTATACTTCCCGACAGTTAAAAGTACACGAGTAAGATTACACTACTCACGACTTAGAACTGGGAGCGGTTATCTATGCACTTAAAATGTGGAGACATTGTCTCTACGATACGAAGTGCACCATCTTCACCGATCATAAAAGTTTGCATCACATATTCGATCAGAAAGAACTATATATGAGGCAACGAAGATGGGTTGATTTGTTAAACAATTACGACTGTGACATCCGTTACCACCCGGCAGGGCTAACGTCGTAACCGATGCCTTTAGTAGGAAAGATCGGGTTAAGCCATTGCGAATGAGGGCGTTGGGGATGATAGTCCAGTCGAACTTTTCGGATCTGATTCGAGTCGCTAAACGTGAGGCGTTGAAAGAGGGACAATTGGAAAAGGAGGAACTTTACGGCAATGAGAAGAATTTCGAACAACGCGTGCACGAAATTCTCCACTTCAAAAATCAGATTTGGATCCCGACCCTCCATGACCTTCGTGAATTAATCATTGACGAAGCGCATAGATCGAAATAATCCATACATCCGGGATCGGATTTGACTATTGATGATACAGATCTCTGAAAAGATTTTGTTAATGACCGAGAGTGGAGAAAGATATGGTTACGTATGTTGGTGAAAATTTAAGTTATACAAGAGATAAGGCTGCATACCGAAAACCCTTGGGAACGCCACAATAACAGAAAAGTCGCCAATGATAGTGGGAATAAATTACATTGGATTTCGGGATGCAAATTCCCAAGATATATCAAAGGCATGAGGAAAACTGGGTAATCGCGGATCGATTAACCAATCCTCGCATTTCATTCCAATCTATGACGATTACCACAATGAATTCTTGCCTAAATTCCTAATGGTGAAATGGTATCTCGTCGTGGAGTGCCATTTTCAATTATCTCAGATCAAAATAGTCACCCTACTCCCATTATTGGAAGGCGGGGAAGGAAGCATCGAGAGCTTGAAGCTTTTTATGGGTGAAGTAATTATCACCAATTCGTTAAATTGATAATGGGCGTCAATCAAGCCATAAGATTAGAATTGATTAATGAATCAACCAATTGGATTTATAATATTTAAGACAAGTTGAAAGCAGCGCGTGATTGGCAAAGGAGTTATGCCAACATTCAAAGGAAACCATTGTCGCCGGAGAGAGGTGACAAGGTATTTTAAGGCGTCACCTTAGAGAGGTGATATGAGGTTTGGCAAAACCGAAAATAGCTTCTTAATAAATTGGACCCCATGAGAACTATCTCCATGGTTGGTCATTTAGTTTATCGATTAAAGTACTCTAGGGGCTAAGTACTATACATGATGTTTTGCCATATATACGGATTGAAAAGTGCCTAAGCGATGAGGCAACGAAAGTACTAGTAATAGAGGTACTCATAGAAGACATGCTTGATATCATAAATAATCCCGTAAAAATAATAGTCGGGAAAACTAAACAGTGTGGACATACCAAGTTTTATTAAGATTAAGTGGAATTCACAGCGAAGACCAGATTATACTTGATAACGCGAGGATGAATCTGAAGGAAAAACCCCCCACCTTCCTCTCGAAAGGAGATAGTGGGCGTGTAAAATTTCGAGGACGAAATTTCTTAACAGGGGGAGAATGTAACGATTCCGACGAAACCAGGTATACCCTAACCGGTAGACGTTAGTTACGTCATATGTAATGTCGGGTACAAAAGTTACCATGGTAATTATACGAGAATACATGGTTCATTGTATTGATTGTACGTGAATATATAATTCACCGTATTGAATATGCGATCAAACGATCGATAGTTATTGAAACCCGAATGAATCGAGGGTTCAATTATAGACGAGATATATGATATTTAGTGATGTTACGAAGTATTAAAGCTTCGGGATAAGTGGATTAAAGCACAGAAAAAGGATTTCGATTTAATAGTACGTCGGTACGTTAAACGAAACCTTTAATACCAAGCCGAGCAAGAGACGATCGATCAAGCCGAAAAAGATGCGTAATAACTAATACTATGATGTTTTAAGTTAATAAATGTCATGGTTTAAGTTTTAAATCGGTTTTATATAAATTTCATTTTTAGCCGAAAAACAACCGTGTTGGCCTCGTTTTGAGCCGAATTAAACGTTTAACCGAGAAACGAACTGAACCAGATTATCCAAAACATTATCCGGATTACGAGAATCCAAATATGTGGCTTAAAATGAAGTTGTGGATCCCACCCCACCCATTCAAGATTCCGATCGGAATATAGGGGTGTAATACCCCTTTCATTTTCTTTTTTTAAACAACAATCAACAATCTTCATCACTTCCTCTCAACCTTTGAACTAAAAACCGACAATTCTAGCAAGAATAACGAGGTAATGATCGTGTTATATACGTGTTTATCTTCATTTCTTGAGTGTTCTTGCAAGAAAAGGAAGTTTCCAAGTGAAAAAGGGTGAAAACCCGAGATGGAAACCGATTCTTGCATAATCAAGTGATGTATACAAGTTATACAAGGGATCTTGGTCCAAGAAAGGAGTTAAAAGAGTCAAAAACGAATTTTTACGGTTAAAATCTTTGTTTTAGTATCATAACCGTAACCTTGAAAGAAATGGCTTGATCGTGAGTGTAACTTGCTTGGTATTGTGGTATGTTGTTTGTATATTCTGTATTTAGTGGTAGACAAGGCGGAAAGATGAGTTTGTAGCTTGTAGTGGCGGAAAACGAAAGGTATATTCGGTTATGTTCGGTTTTGGGAATTTTGGACAGATTGTTGGTCGTTTAGAGTTAGGCCACAAAATTTTACAGAGGTGTTAAACACATAGAAATATGAGTTCTGTGAATGTTTGGTAATTTTTGGATGAAGGATGAATATTTGGTGAATTTAATGCTCGGTTTTGGCCAAAAATGGTGAAAAATAGTTAAATATCATGAAAAATTCTGGAAAATTGTGGATAAGCTTTTCATATCATGTATAAGTCACACACAAAATTTGAGGTCCGTTGGAGAAGTCTAAGTAGGCTTTTCGGTTAAACGAGTTCTAGGGATTGCTAGCTCGGTTTTAGTAAAAATGGCATTTAAAAGAAGATTTTGGTTTTGGAAAAATTACTGGGAACTATATGGATGACAAGAGTCATCTCAGAAGAATTTGGGATTTTTCTAAAGTCATTTGGTATTTTCGGCATATTTGGTGTTTAAATGACGTTTAAAAATAGATAAATAAATGTTAAATATAAAAATTAATTCTGGAAATATTTTTATAAAATTACTTACTGTCAAAAATTGATTTGTGCAAAATTTCAAGATCCGAGACTAAACGGATATTTATTTGTGCTAAATGAAACTTAAAAACAAACTTTTAAAGCTTAAAACGTGTAAACCGGCAAAGTTCGCCTAAGCGAGCTGACTGGTATATAAAAACCTTAAAAATGGACTATTTTCATATAATTGAGTTAAACAAGTAAAAATGAATCATCCGAAAATAAGTCGGATGATTTGGGTATTTTTAACCGATTTTATCGATTTCCGGTACGCCAAAGACGGAAACGAGTCCCGCGGCCAATCGGGACGTCTAAACCGAGCTATAATTTCACATTTTAAATTAAATTATCAGACAACCACTATTTTTCGGGTCGTGTGTGACCAAGCTCATTTTTGAAACATAAAACGGATATTCGTGCTAGGCACGCAAAACGAGAAAACGACTAATAGAAATTGTGACCGTGGAACTCTAAACGACATCACAATCTGAGTCCGGAGAAGTATTTCTGGGTCAACATTGCCCCCGGAACAGGTACAGTACTGGGTTAACAGTGTCCCCAGATGTACCGATTGATAAGGTTAAAGTTTATATAAACAATAATTGTATAATAACGATCGTAGGGATCATATTACAGATTGGACGTGTTAATTGATATTGATTGTTGTTACCTGCTTGCATGTGCTAAGGTGAGTTTTCACGAGCCCCTTTTTACTAAACTGTTTTAAATATTTTCCCGGGGCGGAAAGCATGTTTCTATCAAAGTGTTTAAGTACATGCTAATCGCATGGAAATGAATGTATTTATATAATGTTTATTGTACGGGAATCGTACGGTAATGAATTAAGATGGTAATTGTCTGAGTTGCTAACAGTATGAGGCCCGAAACAGTGTTCTGGGGTAACCGAGTTCCCAGAGGTTATTAAATGTGTTCTGGGGTAACCGAGTTCCCAGAGGTTATTAAATGTGTTTCTGGGGTAACAGAGTTCCCAGAGGTTATTAAATGTGTTTCTGGGGTAACAGAGTTCCCAGAGGTTATTGGAAGTATTCTGGGGTAACCGAGTTCCCAGAGGTTATTAAATGTGTTTCTGGAGTAACAGAGTTCCCAGAGGTTATTAAATGTGTTTATGGGATAACAGAGTTCCCAGAGGTTATTGGAAGTATTCTGGGGTAACAGAGTTCCCGGAGGTTAATCGATATGTTTTGGGATTAACAGAGTTTTCACTTGTGGGCTCAGCATAATTACATCGCTTATTTATGATTAATATAATGATTTGTTATGGTTTACTTAAATTAGTGAAACTCACCAACTATTCGTAGTTGACCCGTTTTCTCACATGCTTTTCAGGTACAACTAAGATAAAGTGATTGATTACGTGTTAAGTGCTTGATGTGTGTAAGGTTTGCGTGCTGGACGTTAGGATACATTATAACAGATAGAATTATGAACCGTATTGTATGATGTGTGTATCACCTAGACGGTAATGAAGGACGAGATAATGTAATTTTAAAGTATATTAATGCATTCGGTTTTCTTTATAAACAATGTGGTTGATATCAGAGGTGTCTGTCGCATCCCTTTTACGTTTCCGCTGCGGTTACGGGGTGTTACATGTATGATTTGGGCAACCCGTGTGGTGCCGACTAAACATCAGTAGTTAAACTAACCATGGCTTCTAAAGAATGAAAAGACTCGATTAACTCTTTTTTAGCACACTCCCACAACCTGATACAATGACGTCTTAAGGTAGTACGACTTACATGTGTGTATCGCGGTTATAGAGTTTCTCGAATCAACGACGTCAAATCCGGGTCATTAAAGTGGTTAAACGGCAAACCTCGTTGAATAACGAACTTTGCCATTCTATCTTGAACTTGAGTCGTGTTGTAACGAAATAGTGTACCATCTTTACCCAAGTCAATTTGATCGGTCGCGCCAATCCCTTTCAACGCCTTGCAATATGGCTTCTCGATGTGCTTTCTCAAAGTAGAGTTGGAATCGTGCTTTAATAGTGAACCACATAGTTTGCAATGAGCCTTTTGATAACCTTCGTCATCCACAATCAAATCCCAATTCTTCCATATGTCTTCGTTGCGGTTATGGTTGACTACCGTAACAACCCTTGGGTCCTCCGTAGCAGGAACGGGGGCAACAAAAACACTCTTCTTAGCCTTCTTGTTAGTTTTTTTGATGGGTACCATAATAATATTTAGTTGGATGGTCGGGGTAACGGAACGGGTTTGCTAAAGGAGTAGTATTTTAGTTTGTTTTTGAGTTTGGTGGTGAAACAAGTGGTGGAAAACAAGTTATATATAGGTTTCGGGGATCAAAAACCGGTTCCAACGGCTATATTACCGTTGGAACCGGTTACAACGGCTCTATTCTCTCTCAAAATCCGGTTCCAACGGCTATATTACCGTTGGAACCGGTTCCAACGGCTAGTCTGACGTGTGTTTGACTTTTCAAAAAAACCCGCCGGAACCGGTTTTTTCGGGTAGGAACCGAACCGGTTACAATTAAGAACCGGGTAGGAACCGGGTTGGAACCGATGGAGACATACAAATAGGAGAACCGGGTACGATTTTCAGGTACAAAAATACCCAAACCGGGTAGGAACTGGAACCGGTTCCGGTTCGGTTCCACCAGTTAGGTTCCGGAACCGGTTTTTTTGTGCACGTCTAGTAGGAATACTCGAATAAAATTATTTAACTCACACAAACGAAAGATACACCATAAATTTGGATTAAATTACTCTCAATCTTATTAACAAAAATAAAATGTAACTCTAAAACTGATTACAAATTTAGAGAATAGAAAGATTGCTTCTAGTTAGACCCCCGACTTGAATACCCAATACTTTTTCCATGCATGTCAGGGTTATAAATATTTCCCAACAGGTCCAGTTTACCGTCTCCTAGATATGATTATAAGACGGTGTCACTAGTGAAAAGCAACATCCCCAAATTTTATAAAACAACAGGTAGTATTGATATGAATATGATATATCTAGAGCTGTATACCATAAACACAAGTATATGACCAAATATGTATCATGATAATGCAACAGACGCATCCATCAACATGTGAATCATATACACATTTATTATCATTGTCGTCATTGTCATCAGCAAATCATGGATGCCAAAGCTTCGGTATAGTCATACCCGTAACCAATTATAACAAATCTGACCCGTTAAAAAACATTAAAAAAGATAGCTCCAGATGACTTCAAACACATCTCCCAAAAACAAACCGATTTTACAATGAACAAAACTCCGGTTATATTAAAACCGTAGCAAATCGCTTTTACAAGTTACCTTTCTACAATGATCTCGTAAATGAGATGGTGTATATGAATGCAACACATTGCAGTAATTCAAGATGATGCATATATAGGAACTGGCAGAAACGGAAACGGGGCTACAGACGCATACGCCACAGGTGGGCGTGAAACGACCATATTACCCTTGTCGTGTTTTGTCTTGTCGGGATTTCTGCTTTCCTGCTTGTGGGTGGTAGTTGGGTATGAAATGAGCATATTATCCTTGGTGTTTTCTATTGCAAGTGAATGTTGATCGTCATTGTAAACTCGGTGGAACATAAGGCCTGACATGAAGACGGGAAGATAAAGAAGGCTTGCATGAAACATTCTTCTGGCGGTTGTTTTTGTACGGTTTAGAAGAAACGAGACCGCGGTTCCACTAATTGCTAGAGCCAGTAGTGTTGATTCTAGACAGAACCATCCAGAAGTTATGCCCCCTGCAAAATAGTCCACGTCATAAAAAACAAAGCCTCGTAAATTATTTTATTAAAACAAGAGTAGTTTGTTCAGTGACTAGGCCTGTAAACGAATCAAATGTCCAGTATGCCATTCGGCAGGAAGTTCGTTTATTTAAGAAACAAACGAACATGAACACATCTTATTAGTTCGTTTATATTTGTGAACGGTTATGTCCGTTCGTTCATTCAATTTGTTTGTCTGTGTTCATCTATGTTCTTTACTTTACGTTTTATTAAGTTCATTCATTTACGTGCATCAATACATTCATTTAAAGTTTTCAGACCCATTACAAGTTAGTCTGGCTATAACAACTTTACATTCGTGAATAGTTCATTTATATTGTTAATGAACTAACATAAACGAAAACTAACACATTCAATTTCTTAATGAGCGAACAGCTGAACACGAACAAGAAAACCATGTTCATTTAGTTGTTCGTGTTCAATCACTTGTTTGCTTAAAGTTAAACGAACCAGCACAAACATGTTCCGTTCGCATTCATTTACAAGCTGATATGTGCTAACTGTTTCTAGAAAATTATAAGTTTTGAATCTATCTAATCAAATTACAGATTTCATAGTTGATAGCAAACTTACAATCATAGGCCAAGTATCCCAATGGAATCAAATATATGCAATTTCTCAAAGCCACCAAGGCTATTCTCCTACCCGAAGGATCAGCGAACGAGAGCATCTTAAACCTGAAATTTACATAAAAGTTAACAAATTACACACACACAAAGACACTGTACATGTACGTATGCATGTTATAATGTAGACGCACAATCATGTACGAGACGCATGAACACAAATTTGAAAGTTCAAAAACCAAAACCCACCCTAACTAAATGAATTAAAAACGCTAAAGTACAAAAAACATTATAGGCTAAAGACGCTCTTGTTAAGTAACTTAAACATCTAACTGTTTAAGAAATCGACAAATTTAATTTTTCTAACCATACCATTTGACCTCTCATTGCATTAAAAACAAAAGAAAAGAAAAAAAACTAACGATGATGCAGAAAAATAAAACAAGTTGAAAAGTGATTTAGTTGGTAACATACCCTCCAGTTACATAATCATCACGGCACAAATATGCAAGGGCCATAAAATGTGGTAACTGCCAAAAATACAGTGCAGCAGGAAGGATCCATCCGTTGAGTGAGATCTGACCTGAAGCTGCAGCCCACCTTTGATGTGAAAGAAAGAAGAATAAGAATACGGAACTTGAAACATAATAAACGGTATACATACTGTCGATATTGGAGAAAATTATTATTCAAGAGAGTTTATTCGTTTATCGAGTGGTTACTTAATAAAAAAAAAAAGATTACCCCATAAGAGGAGGAATTGCACCAACAACAGCTCCAACCCAAGTATTCACCGGATGTATCTGCTTCAACGGTGTGTAAACAAACGCATAGAGAAAAAGATTGGAAGCACCAAGTCCAGCTGTCAATAAATTAGCCTGCACAAATCTTGCAGATACAGGTGGCAAAATCAGGAAATAAAATATCAATCAATCAATCATAACCAGCTAAGTCCCACCAACAGCAAAGCTATAAGTAGAGTAATAGGAAATAAAATAAAATAAATAAAAACTAAATAAAAATAGCAGGGGAGGGTAAGTAGTAGATATCTAATACGTAGACTTTTAAACAAACCGCGCGAACGGGGCTTGTAACTTTTGTCTGTTCATTAAACTTTAACTAAACAAATGATCGAACATGAACAAGTAAACGTGCACGGTTTTTTGTTCGTGTTAACATGAGCATGTTCGTGTTCTTTTGTTAGTATAAACGAATGGTTCACGAACATAAACGTAGATGAACAAACATAACCGAGCAAACAACAATCAAAAGTAAACGTGGACATCAATCTATTGGGCCTAGACAACAATATAACTAGACTAAATTGTAAGGGGTGATACTTTAATTTCATAGAATTAGACTAAATTGTAATGAACATAATGATTTTGAATGAATATATAAACAAACGTAACTATTTTAAATGATGAATATAAACATAAATAAACAAATGTTGGTGAACATAATGAACGACCTGGACATGCGTTCATATTCGTTTGTTAACCTAAATAAACAAGAAATTTTGTTCTTTATTAAACAAATGAACACCCCACCGAACGTACAGGCCTACTAATATCGGTCTAAACATGCCAGGTTGAACCGACCCCTTAACACTTGCTCCATTTGTCTTTCAATTTTATAAACATAAACAATTAATGTATTAAATAAAATATTCTCATCCTTTTATGTTATATCGTTTTTACCTTTAATTAATTACGTAAATAATTTAAGTAGACATAAAATCAAAGGTGCATAAGCATATTGGGTTACTTATTTACTATAGTAAATAATTTTAATTATACAGCCAGTATTAACTTATATTATAAATAAAAAATATTTACTTGAGTATGTATTTAGTTTTATTAATAAAATAACTGAAATAAATTACAACGCTAATATAATTAGTTAAGTTTTCAAATATATGGCGCATTTGTCTAGTGTATACACCGAAGTGAATCCAAATTTCGTCTAAACTTTGATGTATGCATCGAAGATGCTACCTGGTTGATTTTGTTGCAATTTATCTCCAAGAACTCAACTGACATTGGGCTCCAGGGTCAAATGAGAAGAAAGTCACTAAAAAGTGTTTTGGGATGCTTCATCATCATCGTATTGAATAAATCTCACCAATAGTTAAAAACCTTTAAATTGCTTTACTACATAAAGTAATATTATTAAAGCCATATAGTTTTATTATTTGTTTGAAACATTATTTATTTATGAAATTGAAACTAGTGTCTAATATGGGTCTAAAAAGGTTACGTTGGGCCGACCCCTTTTTACTTTCTTGTTCCATTATCTTTCAATTTCATAATGAGTAATGTATTAAACAAAATAATAAAACTATCTTGCTATAATAATCTTACTGTAACAAGCATGTCCAAGGTTTTAAGCATTTAATAAACTTTTGAGGTAAACCAATTTAACTTCTTGAAGATAAACTACAGCCAAACCAACCCAGGTTAGACCATCTCCAATGCATAAACCATAATTTACACCAAAATTGGTTTCACTTTAGCTTATACGCCGAATACTTTTACCAAATATTTAGAAACTAACCAACTTACAATAACACTCAATTATTTTACTTAAATTATTTTATTCAAACTAAATACATACTATTTTACAGAAATTATTTTTTATTTATAAAACAAACTAATTATAATTATATAATTAAACGAATTACTAAAAAACTATGTTTATGCGTCTTTAGTTTTATGTCTACTTAATTATTTAAGTAATTAACTTTAAAATTTACATAAATACTGAAAACACAATCGAAAATTCCATACTCAAGTTTGGACATTTTAAATATCTCAATGAAAATGTTTTAAGGATGCATTTTGTAGTAGTTAATTTATATTTCTAAATATTGAGTACTTACAAATTATATAAACTAATCGATTAATGAAAAGTTTGAAAGTTATATGAAATCAATTTCCATGAAAAGTTTAAAGGTTATATGAAATCAATTTCCCACCTTGCTTGCCAATAGAGCTGTGCCAGCTAGACCAACAGAAGAAGCCCATGTAACTGCATGAGGAATAGAGATTCGTCCCGAAGGTAATGGTCTTCTCCTTGTTCTATTCATCATTGCATCATTCTTAACCTCAAATACCTAATACACAGATGAAATTAATATAATGCAAAAAGAGCAAAATAACACTAATGATACAAAAAATGATAACACTAATGATACAAAAAATGCCACTAATGTGAGGAGAATAAAACAGTGAAGCAAGTCAGCAACACAGGTTAATAAAAATCATAGCAATAATGATCATTAGTAGCTGTTAATGATATCCCTAAGACCTATTGTTAGGTTTTCCCTTAGAAGAATACTAATAAATCATTAGTAGTTGTTAATGATATCCCTAAGATCTATTGTTAGGCTTTCCCTAAAAAAAATATTAATAATATAAGCATTCCATAAGTTATGCACAAAATGAAACTCTATTACAACATTTGAATGTGAGACTTCACAAACTTTATAGTTGCATTTTAAAGACTAATAGATAGCATATTTTACCAACCTGATTTAAAGTGCTAGCGGATGCTGCTACCATCATGGTTCCCATGCAAGTATAACATAGTCCTGCTAAGTCAACAGTACTACCACTTCCAAGAACATAGCCTGCTCCAGATGTAGCAACCGCTAGCATGCTAGAAGTATGTAATAAAAAAACCAAATAAGATATATAAAAAAACCATCATAAATTTCCATCTATTCTGAATTTCTGATAAGAAACAAAGATACGTATAAAACAAGCCACAAGAACTCGAAAGACCTTGCATACAGAAAGAAATACCAGCTGACCCTACCTAGTGAAAATCGTGCAAGTAAAAAACTGAGAATATATTCTATAATGATTCATAGCAACATAAACTTTTCATCATAATGATTTACTGTTTCAGCTTTATAAAGTTACTTAGGGGTTCTAATTCTTTTAGGTAGCATCCATACTAATAAAAAGATGCAAAAAAAAAAAAAAAAACAAATGGTATTGACAGTTGTATTATACCACACAATGAGAAGCTGCAATGAGACCGCAACTAAACTGAAGCCACATGCAAATAGTCATGACCCCTTTCTTATTTCTATTTTCACCTATCTTTTAACTAAATTACAACTTTCACCCTCAAACTTTAACTTTTATCAAAACTGATCCTACACTTTTACTTGTTAGTGCATTAAGATGTTGTACATATAGCTTTTTAGGTTACACATATAGAATATTTATATACTAAATCATAAATACAGCTAAATTTATAGCTAGATTTTAAGTAAGTGATTGCTAAAAAGCTATAAAATATATACGTACAAGCACCTTGCACAGTTGTACCTCACGTACGAAAATCGTGCACTTTTGCACTTTGCGCGTTGTTTTAAGACCCTGTGTATGGCTGTGCACTTCTCGCTTTTTGAAACTGAGGTCATGTTCAATACTTACACTTTAGCCAAGAAAAACAAGCAATCACTCGTGTGTTATACTTATTTTCTATCTTCATCATCATCATCATCATCGTACTCAGTATATCCCACCAATAACAAAGCTATGGTAGGGTCTTAGGCGGGTAAGATGTAGACAGCCTTACCTCTACCCCATAGGGATAGAAAGGCTGCTTCCAGTGAGACCCCCGGCTCGATAGTAGTTTTGCATCAAGCCTTGGACATAAGGCACATAACACTCAACCATCGGGACACCAGTCGATTGGTGCATGTACCCTTGTCTTTCGGCTATCAACGCCACCACATGATGCTTGATTAACCTTCCGCCACTTTTAACGTTAATTTCACGACATTAGTAAAATAATGTCAAAATTAGTGCAATTTCACTTTTGCCCACCTGAAGGTTCACACGTATATACTTATTTTCTATCTTCTTTTCATCAAATCAAAGATATTTGTTCAAACTCGACCTTCCCTATTGGTTTATGAAAAAAATAAAATTTTCAACATTAATCTAGTTCACCAATAATAATCTACATATTACCAATAGCATAACCTAATTCAACAATCATAAACGAATAAGATAACTGTAAAGAAATGGTTGTAGTAAAGTAATGTTTATTACTTGAAGGTGTGTTGAATACATAAGCAACTACATCTATATATACACAACTAAACCCTAGCTAACAGCCCATAAAAGGCCCATGGGCTTTAACCAACAATATGGGCTAAAACCCTAACTAAAATACAATTAACACTCCTCCTCAAGTTGGAGCATAGATGTTAATCATGCCCAACTTGTTACAAATAAAATCTATCTGAGCTTTCCGGAGCGGTTTAGTTAGAATGTCTGCTAGCTGGAAATTTGTCTTCACATGAACTGGTTGAATGGAAGGAGGATCAATTTGTGTGCCTACTACCCAATCTCTGATAAGGTGGCAGTCGACCTCAATATGTTTTGCCCTCTCATGAAATACTTGATTCTTGGCTATGTGAATAGCTGACTGATTATCACAGTATAACCTCATCAAGTCATTAGAAACAACCCCGAGCTCTCTGAGAAGACGACGAACCCATGTCATCTCTGATGTTACATCTGCCATGGCTCTATACTTCGATTCGGCACTCGACCGGAAAACCGTGTGTTGCTTCTTACTCTTCCATGATACAAGGTTTCCTCCAACAAACACACAATATCCGGTGGTAGATCGTCGAGAAATTGGACAACCTGCCCAATCTGCATTTGAGAACCCTGATATCCGACCATCTCCTTCTTCCGTGAAGGCACCTACACGACAATGACCCTGATCTGAGTATAATATACCCAAGCCAGGTGAGGTCTTAAGATATCTTAAGACACGAAGGGCAGCATCCCAGTGACCGGTGTATGGTGTAGCCATAAATTGGCTCAGAACACTGACAGTAAAGGAGATATCCGGTCGTGTGACGGTTAAATAATTAAGTTTACCAACCAGCCGTCTGTATCGCTCAGGATCTTTCATTGGATCTCCTTCTTTTGGGAGAAGTTTCTTTGTAGGAAGCATTGGGGTATCAACAGGTTTACAACCCAGTAAGCCACATTCAGTTAACATATCAAGAACATACTTTCGTTGGGAGAGAAGTATACCTTGTGGAGAGCGGGATACTTCTATGCCAAGGAAATACCTCAATCGACCTAAGTCGCTGACCTGAAACTGAGACTGAAGAAACTGCTTGAGTTCGGAAATCCCGACCTCGTCATCACCTGTGATTATAATATCATCCACATAAACAACTACGATAATCCTCTTCCCTTTCTGGTGTCTAAAGAAGACAGAGTGATCGTAGGCACTCCGAGTCATCCCAAACTGTCCCATGACACTAGAGAATCGACCAAACCATGCCCTGGGAGACTGTTTAAGACCATATAGAGAACGATGTAGTCTACAAACTTTCGAGGCCTCCTCCTCAACGACGAACCCTGGGGGCTGCTCCATATATACCTCCTCCTCAAGAACACCATTAAGAAAGGCGTTCTTGACATCAAGCTGGTGGAGCGGCCAATGATTAATGGCAGCAAGAGCGATGCAAATACGGACAGATGGCATTTTAGCAACCGGAGAGAAAGTTTCATCGTAATCAATGCCATATGCCTGAGAATACCCTTTTGCAACCAACCGAGCCTTTAAGCGGTGTAGGGAGCCATCCGGGTGTAGTTTAGCCGTAAACACCCAACGAAAACCAACAATACGCTTCCCTTTAGGAATTGTTTCAAGATCCCATGTATGATTGGACTTTAGAGCCCCAATTTCATCTTCCATAGCCTGTCTCCATCCTGGGTGAGCGAGAGCGCTCGTCACATTTTTGGGAATCGGGTAGGAATCAAGGGTAGTGGTGTACGCATGAGATTCAGGAGATAGGTGGATGTAGGCAACATAGTCTTGAATTGGGTAACGAGTACATGTCCGGGGTTCCTTGCGAAAGGAAATAGGTATATCGGGAAGTGGGGCACCAGGAGGATCATAAACAGGTGTGTCAGAGGTTGGTGGATCGGGTAAGGATGTAGTAGTGAGAGGTGTGGATTGCTCAGATGTAGGCGGAGTATCGGAGGGTATTTCGGGGTCGTGGCCAGGGTGTGATTCAAGAGTCGCTGATGTTTGACCCCTACCTCGCCTAGCATATGTGAAAAGCAGTGGCGGAGATTCTGTCGGTGGGTCAGAATCAGAGGAGATTGGATCGGTAGAAGGAACTGACACAGGAATGGTGGGGATGAAGGGAGATGTGGGTATATCGAGGTCAGGAAATGGGTCAGAAACAGGAGTGGAACACTCAGGAAAGTAAGGACAGGGCTCATTAAAAGTGACATCGGCACTAGTAAAGTATCGGTGAAGAGAAGGGCTATAGCACCGATACCCTTTTTGAACCCGTGAGTAACCAACAAAGATACAACGAAGGGCTCGGGGATCAAGTTTGATTGTTTTCGGACGATGGTCATGAACATAGGCAACGCAACCAAAGACTTTAGGTGCGAGAGGAAAAGGAGTACCAGTGGGACATAGTACAGAAAACGGTGTTTTACCGTGAAGAACGGGTGTGGGCATACGGTTAATCAGATATGCAGCTGTGAGAACGGCATCTCCCCAAAAACGATGAGGGACACGTGATTGGATCATGAGTGTGCGAGCAACATCCAATAGTTGACGATTTTTGCGTTCAGACACACCATTTTGTTGTGATGTATATGCACATGATGTTTCATGAATAATACCGTTGTTTTTCAAGTACGGAGAAAAGTCGGTGGAAAAATATTCCTTAGCATTATCGGATCGGAAAGTTTTAATGGTGGTTTTAAATTGGTTTTGAACATAAGCATTAAATTCTTGAAATATGGAAAAAATTTCACTACGAGATTTCATCAAATAAATCCAAGTAGTGCGAGAATAGTCATCAATAAAGCTAACAAAATATTCAAAACCCAAAGTAGATTTGGTAGGGCATGGCCCCCATACATCAGAATGCAAAAGTTCAAAACAAAAACTGACTCGATTAGACACTCTAGGGGGATAGGGACGTCTGGTATGTTTACCAAGTTGACACGACTCACAATGAAAATTAAAAGACGAAAGTGGTAAATCTGGACGCATTTGCCTCATAACCGTTGTAGAGGGATGACCTAACCGACAGTGGTCCTCCTTGACTGAGGCAATGAGGCAGTTGCTGTAGAACATGTAGGACCTGACGGGAAGATTAAGAGGTAGAGGCCTCTAGATTCAAAACCTGTGCCAATCAGACGGTTCGTCCCTAGTTCCTGAAAGATACAGTGAGTAGGATAAAGTTTAGCAGAGCAATTGTGTTGTTTAGTAAGTTGGCTTACCGAACAAAGGTTATAGGGAAATTTAGGAACATATAGAATAGATGAGAGGTTTAAGTTGGATGTGGTGTTAATGGATCCAACCCCCAGTACAGGACAGGAAGACCCCGAGTTCCCAGTCATGTGATGAGTGGCACCCGAATCAATAATCCAAGATGAAGAAGGGCTAGGAAGCGTACCTGAATCGACCGTATTGGCACATGGGGCAGGAACAGGAGCAGGAGTCTGAGAGGCTAGAAGCTGCTGGAGACGACAATAGTCTTCTTCGCTAACTGTGTAGGAGGGAGTGGCGGTTGGACCTGAAGTCTCACCAGCGGCAGCCAAACGAGCTTTGGGACGAGGAGGTGGCTGACTTCCAGGAGGGCAGTTCGGGCAGTCCCATTTCGTATGACCTGGTTCCTTGCAATAGTGACAAACAAGACCACCTCCCCGTCCAATACCCTTTTTGTGGGTCATATGAGAACCTCGACCAGTACCCCGACTAGTAGATGTATACATAGCCGATGTATCAGTAGAAGATAGAGTTGCACCAGGACCATACATTTCCCGCAACAGGTGAAAGGTTGATGCAACTGAAGATGTGGCAGCGGAGTTGCTCAACAGTAGGGGTCGGGCGCTTGAATACTTGGGCGAGATTCCGGCAATGAAGGTCATGACATCCATCTTGGCGTTTCGCTCCTCCTGAATCATCAAATCAGTAGTGGGTGGAAACATAGTGCGAAGCTCATCTCGGAGTTTGCAGAATCGTGTGAAATAGTCGGTAAATGTAGAATCACCTTGCTCGGCCCGACCATAGGCTTGAACCACAGAATAAGCATGAGAGATAGACTCCTTAGCCGAAAAGGATGAAGAGAGGTGATCCCACATTTCCTTTACGGTGGAAAAGTTTTGAGCAATAGTAAGGATTTGTGTATCCATAGCATTCCATAGGGCCATTAAGATTCTGCTATCATCAATTTTCCATTCTTTGGTAATCGGGTCCGGGGGTGGTTTAGTGAGATGATCGTCTTTGTCCATACTTTCAAGACCCTTTTGGACAAAGAGACTCCACGAACCCCAATTTTTTGAGTCAAGTTTGACCGGAATGCGAAGAACAGCTGAATAATTAATAATCCCTGGAGCAATCTGAGTTTCTGAAGCCTATTTATCAGCCATTGGATCTGAAAGTTTTTTATTCGAACGAATACACACGCGAACTGAGACAGAAAACTAAAAGGTCCCGAATTGAAAAACTAACAACACAGGGTGGTGTGGAAGCAAAAAATAAGTAACCTGAAAAAAGGACGGCGGCCGGAGGGAGGTGCACGCGCCGTCACGCGGCGGCGCGTGGAGGGCAGTGGCGGAGCAAAGGAGGCGCTTGGGGCGCGTGCGGCGGCGGATCGGTGTCGGAATTTTAGGGTTTGCTGATCGGAGGTTGGTGGTGACAGTGAGAGAGGCGGTGACGGCGGAATATGTCTCGAAAAAAGATTTCGAGATCTGGACAGGAGGTTCGGTTTCGGTTTCAGATCTAGGGCCGGCTGGTTCGGTTCAGATTAAGTGGCAGCTAGGGTTTGGATCGAGATCCGTAGCTCTGATACCATGTAAAGAAATGGTTGTAGTAAAGTAATGTTTATTACTTGAAGGTGTGTTGAATACATAAGCAACTACATCTATATATACACAACTAAACCCTAGCTAACAGCCCATAAAAGGCCCATGGGCTTTAACCAACAATATGGGCTAAAACCCTAACTAAAATACAATTAACAATAACAAACTATTAATTAAATCCTAGCCCCTTCTACTTTCTCTTTTAACAATATGAAAGATATTTGTTCAACACTAATATCATCTCCACCAATCCTAAGCAATTAAATCTCTAAATCATTCATCAATAGAAATCTACATAACCTAATTAAATAATTAATCATAGCAATCACAGATATTAGCAATTCACAATCACCAACAATAATATTATAAAACGAATTACAACTAACCTAAGCTTAGCTTTCGATAGCTCCCAATAACACCGACCATAATGCCTGGCCACGTCAGCAAACTTCGCCCCGAACGACGTCGCATCAATGACCGCAGCAGTGGATCCAATTTCTCCGACTCGGTCAACGACGGTGGAGCTGGATCTGGTGATTAATCCATGGCCGTGGCCGGAGATTTGCAATTGCAATAGACGAAGAGGATAATAATAATTATTGTTATTATTAGGTTGAATAATATTGAGAGGGGAATGGAATTTGGAAGATGTGGCGAGTTGAGTGAATTGACTCAGTGAGTTTCTTCTTCTCCACATGGCCGTAGATAATCGCCTGGAAAGAAAAGAGGTGCCGAGGGTTTGTTAAGACGTTGAACAAGTCGTTCTTTGTGGATAAAATAATTAACAAACGGAGCAGGTTTTTGGAGCGGAACAGGTTCGGTTTGGAACGTGTTTCATGTCGGCACGGGTTTTGGATCGAAGCGGGTTTGATTCGGATTAGATATCAAGCCGGGACGGCTCCTTTTGTTTTTGTACTCGGTTACTTGTTTAATTTTTCTGTATGTTCGGGCTTATTGCTAGTTGTCCCTTTTCATTTTTACTAGTATTGGCCTTTCAAATAAATCAAGTCGGGAGAAGTTTCATATCAGAATGTGGACCCGGATAAGGTTTCGGTTCGGAACGAAATTTGGGTTTGCATGGGAGGGGGTTCAAATCAGAACGGGTTCGATTCGGGTTTCGGGAAGACACGAGTTTCGCACTGGACCGGTTTTGGATCGGAATGGGTTCAGTTGAATTGGATTTCTAACATATCAAAATAATGGTGTAAAGATGTCGTATGTGTGCAATTGACCTTTTAGTCTAATGACAGTGAGTGATGGTTAAAGCTTGTGATTCTTGAGTTCTCTGATTTGAAACTTGACCTCAATGGTGATTTTCCACAAAATACTAGGTTTCTTCCTTGATGGGGTTGGTAGGTGACTCAGGACTAAAGTATCAAAATTTAGAGTAGCGTTTAAAGAAAAGAAAAAGAAGAAAGATGCCTATATGTAGTTTAGAAAATAATATCATATGATTTACCAACGTCTTGAAATACATAGTTAAGTAAAAGTTTGTTGATAACAAGTTTATACCATGTGTAGTCGTAGTTGGGTTAAGCTATATTTTCAGGCATTTTTCGACACATGACGTATTAGTCAGTTGAGGCTTCTTGTATAAAGTGGTATAGTGATATAAAGTCCCTATAATTAGTACTCTTTTTTTTTCTATTTTATTTTCCAAAATTTCTAATAAAATTAAAACAAATAATATTTCATTAAATAACTGACATTTACATTAAAAGTTAAAAACCACAATATAATTTTAAAAAAATGAAAATTAATCTAAAAAAATACATAAATACTACTCGTTTTCATCTTCATTTGTGTCTTGTTGGCCTTTATCTTTAAGTTCGTTTTCATCTAACGACTCATTTCCGTCTTCATCATAGTTTTCATTTTCATCTTTGTTTCGAATCCTTCGAACCATCCAAGCATGTTGAACCAAATCCGTCATTAATGTTGTCACACCGCAACCTAAGGTGGAAATGTCGAGGCACGAACTGCTTGTTCACAGCTCACAAGGTACTATCATGCAATTGTAAAGTGACACTGTCACACCCTCAAAATCCACTAATGGAGTTTTACCGTCAGAGGGTGTGAACTAACAGGATCGGAATCATTAGTTATAATCAAACCATAAAACAAAGTTTTAAAACCATGAAAACGTTTACGAGTAATTAAATTCGGAAGCGTAAAACCATAGAAACCAATGTTGCGTCACGCAGGACGACTTAAAACCCAATGATAACAGTTTAAAATAAGTTTGCATAATTAAAAGTGTTTCAAGCAATGCATGATCCTAAACCGCGCGCCCGCCTCGGCTACCTGAGAATAACATACTAAAAGTGTCAACACAGGGTTGGTGAGTTCACGAGTTCAAATAAAATAAAGCGTCAGCGTTTGCGTTCAGCGTTTTGCGTTAAGCGTTACCAGATAGTGTTATGTCAATTATATATCTATAGGTAGCTAGCCTATAAAACAAGTATTACTAAGTGTTCGACACCGAAGCTGACTGTTTATCATTTGCCTTGCCACCAGGTCTATCCCGACCATGGTATGTGTTTAGCCAAGATTACACCCACTCGACCTCCAGTCGAGTTTAGTGTTGGGTGGGGTTTGTCAAACCCAGTAGTACTACTCAACAATGACTCGCTATTATCCAATATTAAACGGTTCGATGTGAATGAAGGACTTTAGTTAACGCGTTTACCACTTAGTCTTTATAAGTGATATATAATTTATACTAACAAAATCTTAAATGCGTTTTTCGGAGTATGTTATCTCCCCCAAGTGAAAAGCGTTTGAAAACAGTTTAGAAGGGGTAAGTGAACTCACTGTTTGCGAAGTATTCCCAAAATAATTCACCAAGATGCGCGTCACAGAAAAACTCTCTCTAGCGTTCTAAAACAACAAAGAGATTTTTCTAAGTGTCGGAATATTATCGAGTCTCTAGACCCGGCACATAATACCTATGCACACAACATGTTTCGTGTTTCGTTTGTGAATCGTGTGTGACTTTAACAAGTGTATTTGTGATACATTACATGTGTGAGCATTTATTTACGTGTCATGTATTCATAATGTACATCACTATCAATTACTCCCCTTAAGGGCATTTTGGTCAAAACACGAAAATTAATTAGCAATCATTCCCCTCAAGGGCAATTTGGTCAAAACACGATAATAAATTAGCAATCACGTTGTTTCATGCAACTTTCACAAAATTCAGCAACTAGTTTCTTAACGACAGAATTTCTACTTGAAAAACTAGTCTATCCCACCGATCATAGCATCACAATTAATTTACCAAAAATCATCACAAAAGAATATATGTCCTAGGTTTCCAGAACATGTTTTATTATATTTTTATTCCACATAGGTTTCTCACAATAATCAAATCATTACAGCAAACTCTTAACAGTCAAATTCATGCGTAACAGAATGTTATTTGAAATTCCCTTTAAACGAAAAATCCAATAAATGCAAGACCACTTGGGTTAAGTTCCTAACTCAACAAGTCAACTATCAGAAGTGGAACCAACCCAATTGGTCTCGTAGTTCATGAGATATAACATTTACAAAACAACCTAACAGCAGGTCTAACAACTCAGCTTTGCACAACGTTTTTGTAAAATCATAAAAGTTAACTTTTACACGTCCAAAAATTGCAAATTTATATTCTTTAGAAACTAGACTCAACCTAGTTTACTGTAGTATCAATTATCTCAATAAATTTTCACTTTTATACCCCGTTACAGTCAATCAAACATCAACAACACAATCTGTCCAGAAACTGTTTGCATCCAAACTCAACAATTTAACTATCTATGGACCACAAATCATTCATATAACATTCTAGACACCATAACTACTATCCATGCATATCAATTACACCATAAATACATAGTTAGGGTTTTATTTGATCTCAAACTCAAAGACACAACAATTAACATGCAATAATATCAAAACTAGTTATCAAATCATCATCAATACACCATCAAATCAACAACAATCATATGAACACCATACATAGGAAAAATCGGACCTAGGGTTTGTAATTTATACCTTCAAAAGCACCAATACAAGCAATAGGAAGGTAGGAGATGGCTAGAAATGGATATAGGATGCTTCAATTGTGAAAGACAAGATCAAAATCCAAGAGGTATGTGTGTGTGTGTGAACCGATTGTGAGGAGGGGGGGGGGGTTTGGCCGTCGGTTTTGAGAAGAGGGAGAGGGAGGAGAGGTTAGGGTTTTATAATATTAATAATAATAACATGTTACACTTTAGTCCCTAAACTTCCAAATGTTACATCTCTAGATTAATTAATTGGGTTCTTGTTTCTTGTTTAGCATTCCACATAACATAATCAAGTAACACATATGTCTAACACATAATTATCACATAATTATGGTTTTGACGTTTTTTTTATTCACTAATCGTTTGCGTCAACTCGTTTGCGTTTCGGTGCAATTCCCGAAAGACTACACATGTAGTAAGTGTCAAGCGTCATTTAAACCCTAGTTTAAATGTAATGAGGTGTGCGTTATAGATTCAGTGATCTAAAGTTTGAATTGACGGAGTTGAGTTAACGGAGTTAACCTGAAATTGACGATTGTCACATCATTCCCATGTTAAAGAATTTTCGTCCCGAAAATTTGAGTCAAGTCGTGATGAGTGTCTGAAAAAGTAAGAAAAATTTTCAGTTTGTCATATCATCCCCTAGTAGAAAGAAATTTCGTCCCGAAATTTAATTCATACCTCCGGTGATTTCTTACGGTTTGTCGGGTTTCTCGGTTTTCGGTGTTTGGTCAGCCCTTCAAAAAGGTGAGGATACTTTTTCATCATTTGATCCTCGCGTTCCCACGTGAACTCCGGTCCACGTCTCGAGTTCCAACGAATCTTAACGATTGGAATTTTGCTGTGCTTGAGTGTTTTAGTTTCCCAATCCAAAACTTCGACTGGTTCTTCAATGAAGCGTAGTTGTTCATCAACTTGCAATTAGTCCAAAGGGACTGCTTGAGTTTCCTCGGATAGGCATTTCTTCAAATTGGATACGTGGAAAACATTGTGTACACTGCTGAGTTCCGTTGGTAAGTCCAGTCGGTACGCCACCGGACCAATGCGCTCAGTTATCCGGTAAGGACCAACGTATCGTGGATTGAGTTTGTTTCGCTTCCCAAAGCGAACCACACCTTTCCAAGGTGAGACTTTGAGTAATACTTGGTCGTTCACTTGAAATTCGAGAGGCTTTTGGCGCTTGTCGGCGTAACTCTTTTGGCGATCTCGTGCTGCTGCCATGCGGTTTCGGATTTGAACAATCTTTTCCGAGGTTTCGAGTACCAATTCTGGACCAGTGATTTGGCTGTCACCCACCTCTGCCCAGCAGAGTGGTGATCGACACTTCCGTCCCTATAGTGCTTCAAACGGCGCTGCTTTAATACTTGCGTGGTAGCTGTTATTATTCGACAACTCTACCAAAGGTAAGTGAGGTTCCCAACTTTTTCCGAAATCCAACACACAGGCACGCAGCATGTCCTCTAAGGTTTGAATAGTTCGTTCACTTTGCCCATCCGTCTGAGGATGGTATGCTGTACTCATATCAAGACGGGTGCCTAGTGCGCTCTGTAGTGACTTCCAAAAGTGCGAAGTGAAACGAGAATCTCGATCGGAAATGATTGAGACAGGCACTCCGTGTCTAGACACCACTTCTTTCATGTAGACGCGAGTCAGTCTTTCCATTTTGTCCGATTCCTTAATCGCTAAAAAGTGTGCCGACTTAGTCAACCGGTCAACGATCACCCAGATGGTATCGCATCCCGTCGGTGTCTTAGGTAATCCCTTGATGAAGTCCATTGAAATGTGTTCCCATTTCCACATTGGAAGTTCCGGTTGTTGTAGTAGGCCAGATGGTTTCTGGTATTCTAATTTGACTCGGGCGCAAGTCAAGCATTTGCTCACGTAGGTGGCAATGTCGGCTTTCATGTTCGGCCACCAGTAAAGTGCCTTTAAGTCATGGCACATCTTATCTGAGCCAGGGTGGATAGAATATCGGGACTTGTGTGCTTCGTCCATCACTAGAGTTCTCAACTCTCCGTATCATGGAACCCAAATCCGGTTCTCAAAATATCGGACCCCGTCCGATTTGGTTTCAAGTTGCTTGTTCATACCCCGCATGAGTTCTGATGGAAGATTATCATATTTCAAAGCTTCGAGTTGCGCCTCGCGAATTTGATCGGGTAAGTTGGCATGAATCGTGAGTTGCAATGCTCGCACTCGCCTGGGTTTATCAGTTTCTTTCCTGCTGAGAGCGTCAGCCACTACATTGGCCTTGCCAGGGTGGTACTTGATGGCACAATCATAATCCTTAAGCAGCTCGACCCAACGACGCTGTCGCATGTTCAGCTCCTTCTGATCGTAGATATGTTGGAGACTCTTGTGGTCGGTGTAAATGGTAAACTTGGTACCGTACAAGTAATGCCTCCATATCTTAAGGGCAAACACCACAGCTCCGAGTTCCAAATCAAGGGTCGTGTAGTTCTTCTCGTGAACCCGTAGTTGTCGAGAGGCATAAGCTATAACCTTCTCGAGTTGCATCAGCACACAACCGAGACCTTGTATCGATGCGTCACAGTGTACCTCAAAATTCTCCGTTCCCTCGGGTAGGGCTAGAATATGGGCGCTACAGAGTTTGGTTTTCAACAGTTGAAAAGCAGATTCTTGCGCGTCATCCCAATTGTACTTAGTGCCTTTGTGAGTCAAAGCGGTGAGGGGTTGAGCAATCTTTGAAAATCCCTCGATGAAACGCCGGTAGTAGCCGGCCTGTCCTAGGAATTGCCGCACCTCAGTCGGAATCTTAGGCGCTTCCCAGTTTTTGATGGCCTCTACCTTACCGGGATCGACATGGATACCATTTTCGTTGATCACATGTCCTAAAAAGTGAACCTCGCGAAGCCAAAATTCGCATTTCGAGAGTTTTGCGTACAGTTGTTCCTTCTTCAAAAATTCCAGAATTACCCTTAAGTGTTCCTCATGGTCAGCCTTGTCCTTGGAGTAGACCAGGATATCGTCAATAAACACAATCACAAACTTGTCGAGGTACGCCTTGCACACTCGATTCATGAGATCCATAAATACGGCTGGTGCGTTAGTTAGACCAAAAGGCATAACCGAAAACTCATAGTGACCATACCGTGTTCTGAAAGCCTTCTTTGAAATATCTTCTTCGCGCACTCTTAGTTGATGGTAACCAGATCGCAGATCGATCTTCGAGTAATAACTCGATCCTTGGAGCTGGTCAAACAGATCATCAATTCGGGGTAAAGGATAACGGTTCTTGACCGTCACCTTGTTCAACTCCCGATAGTCGATGCACATGCGGAAAGTCCCGTCCTTCTTTATGACAAACAAGACAGGGGCTCCCCATGGCGATGAGCTAGGTCAGATAAAACCCTTATCCAACAAATCTTGCAACTGAGTGGACAGTTCCTGAAGCTCCGTCGGTGCGAGCCGATACGGGGCTCGTGCTATAGGTGCTGCACCGGGAGTCAACTCGATTTGAAATTCGACTTGACGAATAGGAGGGAGTCCAGGCAAATCCTCCGGGAAAACTTCCGGAAAATCTCGCACAATCGGTATATCTTCAATTCGCTTCTCCTCCGCGGGTTTCTCAACAATATGCGCCAAAATTGCCGGATGACCCTTTCGTAGATATTTCTGCGCCTTCATGAGGGTGATGACGCTGGTGGTCATGCCGCTTCTCTCGCCCCGGATCGAAATGATCTCGCCGGAAGGGGTAGTGATGTGGACTATCTTGTCATTACATATAACCTCCGCTCGGTTCTCTGAATAACCAGTCCATGCCGACAACGACATCGAAACTACCCAGTGTGAAAGGTATGAGGTCGATATCAAAAGTATGACCTGACAGTTTCAACTTACATCCCTCAAGTACATGAGTCGTTTCTACAGACTTACCGTCAGCTAATTCAACAGGAAACATAGCATCTAACGGGGTTGGAATTAAGTCTAAGAGTTTACTAAAGGCCTTCGATACAAAACTTCTATCAGCTCCAGTGTCAAACAATACAGAAGCAAAACAGTCGTTCACAGGAAACTTACCAGTCACCATATACGGATCGCTGCGGGCTTGACCCGACCCATTGACGAAAGCTCTTCCTTTACCATTGCTTCCACCACCACTGCTGCCTCCATTGTTCTCGTTCTGTTTTAGCTTGGGGAAATGTTTCCTGAAATGACCCTCTTGACCACATTCGAAACATCCCTTAGTCACCATAGGTGGTTTAGGAGCACCCTTTGCCGCTAGGTCTCCTCTACATTCCTTGGCCTGATGATCCATTTTTCCGCATCTCAGACATTTGACACGGTCACACGGGCCAGCATGATGACAGTTGCACCTGTTGCATTTCGGGTATTTCCCAGCATAGCCGCTCGAACCCTGCCCGCTACCGTTGTTATTGATGTTGTGACCCTGATTGTTGAAGCTCCGAGTGAGTTCGGGCTTACAGTAGTGTTGTTGCTGTGGGGGGTTCGAGGATGAGGACCTGGTGTTGTCGAACTTCCTCTTTCCATTACCCGGGTTGTTGTTGCTGTTGTTGTCAGTGCTCGGGTTGTCACGGGCTTTAGTGGTTGAACCTCTAGGTGGTAACGCACCTTGGGTCACTGCTTGATCCGTCAGTTTGTGAGCTAACCGGATCGCTTGTTGAATCTTAGCCGGTCTGGAAGACGTCACCATGCCCTGAATTTGCGGTGCTAACCCATCAATGTACATCTCGATCCTATTACTCGGCGGGTCTACCATTCGTGGACACATTACTGCTAACTCGTGAGAACGGGTGGTATAGGCTTCAATCTCTAAACCCACCATCTTCAACGACCAAAACTCGGATTCCAACTTTGCAATCTCCTCTCTAGGACAATACTCTTCCCGCATCATATTCTTGAACTCCTCACAGTTCATAGTGTTCGCCAGTTCTAATTCAAGAATATGCACATTTGAATTCCACCAAGTAAGAGTAGAATCTTCAAGTGTCCCAGCAGCAAATTTGACCCTACTGGCAGGTGGACAATTACACATCTCAAAAGCTGATTCGGCCTTCTCAGCCCAACGCAGGAACCCTATGGCTCCCTCAATGCCCTTAAACGAACTGGGCTTGCAATCCAGATAGTTCTTGAAAGTACACGTTCCAGTTGGACCTCCAGCTTGATTCTGGACATGTGCGGCTAGAGCTGCCGCCGCATGGTCATTCAACAAGGTTTGGAGTTCTGCTGCGGTTAAGTTGAGCTAGAGCTACCGCGACCACGTCCAGCGTTTCTTCCAGCCATCAAGGTGTTATCATCCTTAGATGTCATCACCTGAGGACACGTCCGAGTGTGCCTCTGGCTCAGCCGGTTCTTCCTCCGGTTCCTCTTCGGGATCTTCCTCTTCGGGGTCTTCCTCTGGTTCCTCCTCAGGTTCCACTTCAGGGTCTTCCTCAGGTTCCTCTTCAGGCTCTGCCTCAGGCTCGGCCTCAGGCTCTGCCTCGGGTTCGGCTGCGTTCTGAGCAATTTGCATTTGTAAGACATCGCAACGCTCTAAAGCTATCTCGGTTCGGGTCCTTGCTACTTGAAGTTGCTCTTGCAATTCTATCATCTCGGCTTACATCTTTCTCATAATCTTCATCTGTTGATCACTAGCCTCTTGCATTTCCTTCATGGCCGCTATCATGCGGGCAATTTCCTCCTTAGTTTCCGTTCCTTCCTTTAACAGTCCGGAAACGTTAGCTCTCGTATAGCGCATGTAACCCACCTCACGCTCCAAGCATGAAACAACAGCTGCGAGAACTCGCTCTACAGGTTCGGTTATGGGTGGTAGGGTGTTGGGGTAAGCAGGATGGTTCGGGGGTGGTAATGGGGGAACTTGTTCACGATAGATCATACGTCTGATCATATTAGGGTACCAATCCCAGCTAACTTCGTTTTCGTACATGCCTCCGGATAAGCGATACCTCTTCGGTGCGGGAGCTTCGAGTTCCGGGACTACTCGGGGTGGCGATGCGGTAGGTAACTGCGGTTCCTTCCCATGAGCATGAGTCATCGGATCGGATGATGATGAGGGTGGCGTCGACATCCCTACAGGTAAGCCGTGTATGCGCGCGTATGAGTGAAAGAGGTAAAGAGATAAGATTACAAAGACTACACAAACATATGCAGTGCGTATCATTATAACTAATGGGTAGACTCGGTTATAGTCTAGTATGCATGCAGTTTCTAGTTCGCTATAACCAATGGCTCTGATACCAATCTGTCACACCCTCAAAATCCACTAACGGAGTTTTACCGTCAGAGGGTGTGAACTAACAGGATCGGAATCATTAGTTATAATCAAACCATAAAACAAAGTTTTAAAACCATAAAAACATTTACGAGTAATTAAATGCGGAAGCGTAAAACCATAGAAACCAATGTTGTGTCACGCAGGACGACTTAAAACCCAATGATAACAGTTTAAAATAAGTTTGCATAATTAAAAGTGTTTCAAGCAATGCATGATCCTAAACCGGCGCCCGCCTCGGCTACCTGAGAATAACATACTAAAAGTGTCAACACAGGGTTGGTGAGTTCACGAGTTCAAATAAAATAAAGCGTTAGCGTTTGCGTTCAGCGTTTTGCGTTCAGCGTTTTGCGTTCAGCGTTTTGCGTTCAGCGTTACCAGATAGTGTTATGTCAATTATATATCTATAGGTAGCTAGCCTATAAAACAAGTATTACTAAGTGTTCGACACCGAAGCTGACTGTTTATCATTTGCCTTGCCACCAGGTCTATCCCGACCATGGTATGTGTTTAGCCAAGATTACACCCACTCGACCTCCAGTCGAGTTTAGCGTTGGGTGGGGTTTGTCAAACCCAGTAGTACTACTCAACAATGACTCGCTATTATCCAATATTAAACGGTTCGATGTGAATGAAGGACTTTAGTTAACGCGTTTGCCACTTAGTCTTTACAAGTGATATATAATTTATACTAACAAAATCTTAAATGCGTTTTTCGGAGTATGTTAACTCCCCCAAGTGAAAAGCGTTTAAAAACAGTTTAGAAGGGGTAAGTGAACTCACTGTTTGCGAAGTATTCCCAAAATAATTCACCAAGATGCGCGTCACAGAAAAACTCTCTCTAGCGTTCTAAAACAACAAAGAGATTTTTCTAAGTGTCGGAATATTATCGAGTCTCTAGACCCGGCACATAATACCTATGCACACAACATGTTTCGTGTTTCGTTTGTGAATCGTGTGTGACTTTAACAAGTGTATTTGTGATACGTTACATGTGTGAGCAATTATTTACATGTCATGTATTCATAATGTACATCACTAGCAATTACTCCCCTTAAGGGCATTTTGGTCAAAACACGACAATTAATTAGCAATCATTCCCCTCAATGGCAATTTGGTCAAAACACGATAATAAATTAGCAATCACGTTGTTTCATGCAACTTTCACAAAATTCAGCAACTAGTTTCTTAACGACAGAATTTCTACTTGAAAAACTAGTCTATCCCACCGATCATAGCATCACAATTAATTTACCAAAAATCATCACAAAAGAATATATATCCTAGGTTTCCAGAACATGTTTTATTATATTTTTATTCCACATAGGTTTCTCACAATAATCAAATCATTACAGCAAACTCATAACAGTCAAATTCATGCGTAACAGAATGTTATTTGAAATTTCCGTTAAACGAAAAATTCAATAAATGCAAGACCACTTGGGTTAGGTTCCTAACTCAACAAGTCAACTATCAGAAGTGGAACCAACCCAATTGGTCTCGTAGTTCATGAGATATAACATTTACAAAACAACCTAACAGCAGGTCTAACAACTCAGCTTTGCACAACGTTTTTGTAAAATCATAAAAGTTAACTTTTACACGTCCAAAAATTGCAAATTTATATTCTTTAGAAACTAGACTCAACCTAGTTTACTGTAGTATCAATTATCTCAATAAATTTTCACTTTTACACCCCGTTACAGTCAATCAAACATCAACAACACAATCTGTCCAGAAACTGTTTGCATCCAAACTCAACAATTTAACTATCTATGGACCACAAATCATTCATATAACATTCTAGACACCATAACTACTATCCATGCATATCAATTACACCATAAATACATAGTTAGGGTTTTATTTGATCTCAAACTCAAAGACACAACAATTAACATGCAATAATATCAAAACTAGTTATCAAATCATCATCAATACACCATCAAATCAAAATCAATCATATGAACACCATACATAGGAAAAATCGGACCTAGGGTTTGTAATTTATACATTCAAAAGCACCAATACAAGCAATAGGAAGGTAGGAGATGGCTAGAAACGGATATAGGATGCTTCAATTGTGAAAGACAAGATCAAAATCCAAGAGGTATGTGTGTGTGTGTGAACCGATTGTGAGGAGAGGGGGGGGGGGTGGTTTGGCCGTCGGTTTTGGGAAGAGGGAGAGGGAGGAGAGGTTAGGGTTTTATAATTTTAATAATAATATCATGTTACACTTTAGTCCCTAAACTTCCAAATGTTACATCTCTAGCTTAATTAATTGGGTTCTTGTTTCTTGTTTAGCATTCCACATAATATAATCAAGTAACACATATGTCTAACACATAATTATCACATAATTATTGTTTTGACGTTTTTTTTTATTCACTAATCGTTTGCGTCAACTCGTTTGCGTTTCGGTGCAATTCCCGAAAGACTACACATGTAGTAAGTGTCAAGCGTCATTTAAACCCTAGTTTAAATGTAATGAGGTGTGCGTTATAGATTCAGTGATCTAAAGTTTGAATTGACGGAGTTGAGTTAACGGAGTTAACCTGAAATTGACGATTGTCACAGACACTATCTAATTAATTATTTTAGATAAAACAATTTGCATTTAATTACATCAAGTATATAGAAATTACAAAATAAATCTAATAATCTTGAATAAGTTGTAAGTCCTAAAAGACATCTCTACATGATCTTTATCTTGCTAAACAATCCAACCTAATAACCTGCAAATTATGTAGAAAATGTATATTTTTGTCAACACGATGTTGAGTGAGAAAATCACTAGTTTTGTTTACAATATAATAATATATAAATAAAGGGAAAAACTGTTATCTGTGAATATAAACAATAAAATCATAGCATGTACATATTACAAACAATAATGATGTGTGGGCTAAACTGTTGTCATGCGAATCGGGCTTTGGTTACAACGAGTGAGTAATTGAGTTGTCGGTGAAACCATTGTCATGCGATCGGACGTCGGCCACTACGACATGATGTGATTATGCTGATGGACCTCTTGAATGCGATAAATAAACACAAAAGCAAATAACAAGTAGCAAGTAGTCATTCAATTGATACATGACACAAATATTAACAGCTTGCATTTGATAGTATAATGTAAAATTGAAGTTTGATAGAAGGTACGCATAAGTCCCCAAAACGTTTAAAATAAGTAAAATAAGGGAGTGATTACTCACATGATTAGATGAACGAAATACAAATGAGGATGTGAGAATGTTGAACCCTTCGGGATTTACTGTCAAGGATTCCTAGTTAAATAATATGATATTATAAGTTAATGATATGACATGAATAATTAATATAGGATTTCAGTGCGATTTGAATTATGTTTGGGATTATAATATTATTGATTGATCGAACAACTTCTTCGTTATTATTATTGAAAAATCATTAGTTAAACTCGATATAAGAAACATGTAATCCAACTTATAAATAATTAGTTTAGATATAATTTGAGATATAATTATGATAATGTGAATATAAATATATAAATATATAAATAAATAAATTTAATGATACTAATGCGTAACTAATTAGATATAATATATATCGCATTCACTAAATAATATAAGTAAATAAATGTTTAAATGATTATAATATATGTGATAATAATATTTAAATAAATATTAAATATACCAATTAAATTAAATGATTTGATTAAAATTTAGATACAAATTTGAGTAAATATGATATAAATAAATAAATAATTATAACACAAACGTTTTTTTTAAATAAATAATTTCAATAATAATATCTAAATAAATATGCATTTGAATCGTTAATGAAGTGAAATGATAAAAAAAATAATACATACATACATACATATATATATATATATACATGACGAGTTTGTAAAGACGATCAATGACGAGGAAACGTGAATTAAAAGTGTCGGGTATTAATAAAAACAAGGTTATTATTAATAGATACATATAATACATATAATACATATACAAAAACTTGTGACGGGATTAATTGACAAGAAACGTAATCTCTATGGTGTCGGTTTAATAAAATAATATTTATTTTATATATAATATTAATTATAAATCAATTTATAATCCTTTTTAAACCAAGTATTAAATGGTTGAGTATCGAACTTGCGCCTCAGCCGGTTCCAAGTATTAACACACCCACTCGACCTCCAGTCGAGTTTATATATATATATAAGCATATGTGCATAAAATGCTTTATCTAAACGTTAATTTATGACGTGCGTGTTAGAAATATTGCACAAAAACTTTCACTCGTGTCTACTCACATTCCTCCCATTAAGTTACCTATAATTCAAGCATTAACTCAGTGTTAATGGAGAGACTTTTGGGATATACATTAGAAAAACCTAAAATTTAAAGGTTTTATCTCAGCGTTTAATGTTTCATGTATGAATAATTTTTCCTATAACGTGCATATTGGATTGTTTATAATTTAACATGTTTGTTAGAAATTGTTCCTTTTATAAACCATACTGACCGGAAATGTTTTATGTAAACATTCAATTTTCTAGCGTTTGCGTAAGAAACATTTAGAAATGGTTTATTTTATAAACTATATATTTGGAAAACGTTATATGTAAAAGTTCAATTTATAATGTGCGCATTATAACATGTTTTTTTAAACATGTGTGCTAGAAACTGTTTTAGTACATGGATTTTAAATCTTAACCATATAAAACTCTTTGATGTGTCAGGTTTTGATATTTGATTTTATAAACCCTTATTGATAATAATAATAATAATAATAATAATAATATAATATATTGCAAAACTAAGGAAATGATTTAGAGTGATTTTAAACAAAGTTTTGCATATTTTAAATTTTAAAAAATGGTTCATTACTCTTGCTAAAAGTAGTGTATGTTAAACTAAGATAACGTTATCAAGAATACTTTATGGTGGAAGACAACTTCGTGTTGTGTGAACAAGATAGATAGTTCAAGCATTGCTACTTAAGTGTAGTAATTGTAACAGCTTGATGTTATTTTGAACATATTTGTTCAAGAGTAAGGTTTCAAAATTGAAACGAGGTTATGAGGATATGTGTGCATGGATTTCTATTTGAGGGAGTACCTTAATACATAAAGTGATATCATTGAGATGATATCGGTTGGATGATGAAAGTGTTGAAGTTAATAACACTATTTGATGTCTATATGTCATATGTGTATCCATTGATTGAATTTTTAAAAGGTGTTTTACACTTTATGTTGTAGTTTCGGTTGTATTATTATTTTGTGTTCAATACATTCGGATAACACATGCAGTTTTACAACCAAATACAACAATATTTATCGTGACGAACAATTTTTTTTATATAGTTAATTTTTTTTTACGAAAAAATTACGTTAGAAAAAAAAGATAATTTTAAATTGATAGTTCAAAAAGAATTTTGCATAAGAAACAACTTGTGAGTTTTTACGTTTACTAAAGTCTATGACGACACATCAAATGTATAACCACATCATGTGAGGGTCATGAAATAACGTGGTGAATGTATTAAGATGAAATACAAAAGATTATTATATTCAAATCCTTGAAATTCACTAACTGTGAATTATAACATATGAATAATATATGTTAACAAGAAATTAAACTTCTTGGAAATTCAATAAGTATGAATTATAACATATGCATTAATATATATTGATGATGTATTTAACTCCTTGGAGATTCACTAAAAGTGAATTGTAAGGTAACATCGTTAATGAGATATTTATATCATTGGATATTCATCTTTGAAAATTCGCCGAGTGTGAATCATAAGAGATATATTATGTTATTATTGTAAGTGAATTTAAGTAAATCTTTATAGATTTATTATTATATGCTTACAGTAGCGATGAATAGATAGATGTTTCTACTCCCATCCATTTTTGAACTATGTGAAAGTTTGTCTTTTATTTTGAGATAGTATCTCAATAAATAGTTTCAAGAGACAACAACAAAATGCATAAATCACTTTATGCTAGTGTGAATTCCAAGAGTTTGAGTGTCAATGTAGTTGACTTTATCTCAACATAACAGTGATTGTAGACGAGTAGCATTCATCTTGTTGGTAATAAATGTATTCATCAAAATGATTCGGATTAAGACTTATAAGTCAATGGTGAAGCCTTGAAGATCAAAGGCAAAAGAGTTATGTTCCTTAAATGAATGAAAAAAATATTTATGTTCTATATACAATAACTTGTGAGACTTTCCTGAATATTAAGGTTTGGGGATTGTGAATAGGTCTCATAATTATGTCTAAACAAAGGGTTGGGTGTTTCAAAGTGATATTGTAATGGCTATGAAGGATCAGAATGATGCATCTTCTGTTCACATGCTAAAGTATTGTAGTCTAAAGCATGCTAGACTAATACTAGTTAATTATGGTGCTTTATGGAGACTAATTAACGCGAAAATTTGAAGCATCAACAACACAAGAATTATGTATAGACAAATTTAAAGAAATTTTCATTCAATATAAGGTAACAATGTAACTTATGAGAAACTTGAGAAGACCTCAACTTTCTAGGGTTGCCTTAGAGAGTGATTTAGAATCCTTCTAAGTTGGTGATGTTTGATAACAAACTTTTGACAAGTGTTACTTTATTAGTAAGCAATGATGAACTCATTGATACAAAGACATGGTCTTGTTCAAATCATGAGTGTCAGACTATATCAAAATGCAAGAAATGTGGGGGGAACTCATTTAAGAAACTACTATTTAAAAATGTGTAGAAATGGTAATTGATATGATTTATCAAATTTGTGTAGAAGGAAGAACCTTTCTTTACCTCATTATGTTATCCAACATCACTTAAATGTGGAGGTGTCTTGCATTTGAACCTGGAAGGTTTAGCAATGAGGACTATTGTAATCCAATCTAACATTGGAAACACACGACTTAGTGGAGGACAAAAAGGTCGTAGTGCGTAATGGAGATGTGTTTTCCTTAATGATAAGTGTATCTTACAAGACAAATGTTATAACCAGATTCAGGTGGCCACTGAGGTTATAGTCTTAGAAAGTTGACAATAGGCAAAATTAACTTATAAGTTAAGAACACATCATTACAACTGATCTCAACTATGCAAGTTATCTGTAGTGACTAGACAGAGTCAAAGATAATGTTATGGATCCAACAACCTGAGGGTTTAGTAGATATCAAGTTGTGAAACGAGACTAAAGCCTATGAAAAAGGGTATATAAAGGAAACCTAAAAAATTTGACTGGAGATCCCAAGATCTAAGTTCAATAGGACAACCTAATTATATATCTAAGGGTGGTCACTGTGGGGGTGTAGCTTATGTATAAGTTGATACATAAGCTGATATATATATATATAAATATATATATATATATATATATATATATATATATATATCCTCCTAAATTATAAAGGGAGTCTAATTACTTCTTAGTCCATTCCTATAACAACAGTGACATGTTGTGAGGCTAAGCATAATATATGGTTAATGATTTACGTAAATCATTATAACCTTAATGCTTTTAATGATTTGTGGATAATCACCTATGTGAAAGAGAAGTGGGGTCGCTTCGAATGAAATTGTGGGGTGCGTAGTTCCTAGAGCTTTCACAGAACTAGGCAAGTGTTCCAGGACCATAATGGACACGACGATGAGGGGATGTGCCCAACAGGGAAAGTATTGTGTGATGTTTATTGTTGTTTACACAAATGGGGGTTTGTTCAAGGACATCAAGTCTACAGACCGCTATGAGACTAAATATGCTTCACAAACGAAGGTTCAAAGCTAACGCCTACCTATCCTGCAATACTCAACTGTCGAGGTTTCTTTGGATATTTTGTGTGTTTTGATCAATCTCCATTCATTTGGGGGATTGCTGAAAAATATGGTAAATGGATATTTGGTGGTTTTATTAAATATGACTTTTCAAGTGGTGAATTAAAGACTACACTCTTAATTGATGTTTTATGTCTCTTAACTAGTGTATTTATGTCACCTTATTAGAGGTTTAAATTCTAATATTAAGTCTTTAATTAATAAGAGACTTTTCATCCATGCATGGCTCTATATAAGAGTTCTTTTATGTCTCATTCAATAGTGAGAAAAAGAATTCTTAGAGAAGAGAGAACACTTGAAGACCCCATATGTGAGAACCTATAGAGAGGAGTACTCTCTACTCGTTCCATCACCATCTTATTCTTCCTTATTTATTTTCAAGAACACCAATATACCTAGTGCATCTCGGGTGCGAGTGCCATCTCCGGCAGTACACACACTGTTTCGGTTGTCGTACCCTGGGAGACAGACGATCTTTAGTAGAGACCCAAAATATGTTTTAAGGGAAGCGTATTTAATACATGCCTCAACCACGCTCAATATATATTGTTTCGTTCATATTCTGTTGCAGTGGTCAAGAAAAAGAATCTATAGCCATAACAAGGAAAACTAAGTCGAAGGTGAAGATATTTAATGGGTAGACGTCTCAAGTAAAGAAGTTTATGTTGAAGCTTTTACCAAAGACGTCAGCTTGAATATTCATATTTATATAAGTTGTGCTTTATATTTATTTCCTTTTCGCTTTTGTACACGGTATTTCCCTTATATAACAAGAGTAAATGTGACGAACTTACTAGTAACCTGGTCCAGTTAGAAGCCCAGGTGTCCGAGATGAAAGGATTGAAGGATGGTTCTAGTGTTCCACCTGTTACATCGTCATCTTTCCCCATTGTAACCAGTGGCCCTCCACGTTTACGGGTATTTTTCTATACAATTCTTTAGTGTTCCATATTTTGTAAGTTATCTTTTGTACTTCATATAAATATGTTATAAACTATAGGCACGTCACTATATTTTGCACAAAGTACATGGTCAAAAAGAGGATTATAATGTAATTTGGATACTTTATTAGATTTAGGATATGTAGAAGTTGTGAAATAGAGGTAAATCTTTAGCTTGTAGACTCATCCAAAAATTGATTGTAAGTTGGTGATTAAATAACGGTTACATTGGGCTACACTAGAAAACAACGATGTCTATTGATGCTTTTTTTCAGATTATTTTTTCTATAAAATGTTAGCCTGCTAGTGTAAAACCTTATTTTTTGGAAAATGTTTTTTGCATTATAATGACTCGAGTTTAATATATAACTGTTTTTTGAAAACTAAAATTTAGGACGGAGATGAAGTTTTCCTCAAAAGCATTCTAAACCCTACTAAGCTTGTAGCAAGAGGATGGGTGAAGAGCCTGAACCCAAATGAGCTAGTTGGTGGTACAGAGATTGGACCAAAATGGTGTGAGGTAAATGTTCAAGTACCAATAAAAATAAATGAAAAGTTGGTGAGACCATATCGGTTATTTTCAACAATTCAAGATTGTATTGGTGCATCCATCGCATGGTCTTGTCCATTCTTCTCGTTATGTATTTGTTAAACTTGTGATACGAATACTTTTAATAACATGAAACTTAATGCTTATACATGGATGGTTTATTTGTAGGTAGTCTGTGAGGATTAAAGACACATGATGACTCGGGATTTTATGGTGCTTGTTTCTTTTATTACTTAAATTTTTTTTGTTGAATGTACAAGAGTTTATGTTGGATAATGTTATAACTTATTTATGTTTAGTGTTTTCGTTATGAACAAGCTTATTTAATATAATGAAGTTTTATTTCTTTCAATATTTAGATGTCCATAAACGTATCGTAAAATTGTGTGTGTGGACGTTTAAAAAAGGGTTGTATAATATGATTTCTTAGGACTTCGAATTTTTGTCCTATTAAACATTAGAACATTGTAAAAGTGTCATAATTAATATGTTTTTTTAGACATTGTTTAAGTTGTTCATAGACATTATGCGACCATAAAATTTAGTTTCATAATCTTGTTTGGGATATTAGGATCATTTTCTTGGTACTATAATGTTCCATCATAAGGGTCATATAAATTAATTTTTAATGACACTTGTATGTGTGTCAAAAGTTTACAATTATGTAAGCACATGTCAAAACATTGTAAAAGTGTCCTAATATGTTTTTATTGGGACGCTTTTTGGTTGTTAATGAATATATTATGCGACCATAAAATTGGTTTCATAATCTTATTTGGGATATCAGGACTTTTTTCTTGGTACTAAAGTACCTATAATGTCACATCATAAGGGTCTTATAAATTAATTTTTAAGAACGCTTGTATGTGTATTAAAAAATTAAATGTGGGTAAGCACATGTTAAAACATTGTAAAAGTGCCATAATATGTTTTCATTGGGACGCTTTTTGGGTTGTTAATGGATATTTTATACGACCATAAAATTGGTTTCATAATCTTATTTGGGATATCAGAACGCTTTTTGAGTTCTAGGACTTATTACGACCCCTTTACATGAAACACTTTTCTCGTTGGTCCTACTAAATGAAAGGTCCTATAAAATAGCATTTTAGGACGCTTTTGTGCGTACTAAAAAGCCCTTATTGTTGTAGTGCCTATATTAAAAATCGATCAGTCCGTTGTTTGTTTGTTTAATTAACCATAGGGTTAATGCCATCACCAACCCGCTAATTCTTTTTTGGGGCATTGTGGATCGTGAATAAGATTTCAATAACTACAATTTCGAAAAACTCCTTTATATAGATGCTACAGTGACTGCTGGTGTTCGAAGTCGACGTGTTGTTATCTCGCCTATTCATTTCATTTTTTTATATATTTTACTTTTATTGGTTAATTAAAAGTTGTATTGGGTCTTTTTTCATTTTTAATGGGCATATAAGTCTTTGGGTAAATAAAAAAAACGAGTCTAATAAGTGGTTGGGTATCATAAAAATAGTTGGATTATAAGTGTTCGGTTATTCTATATATATAACATCAGGAATTTTTCAAAATTGTTGTGCCCCGAAAAAAACATGCCCCGATCAGGCTCCCATCCCGTCCGCCCTTAGTGCCTGCTTTGTCTATTTGCCATCAAAGAGCGTTCGGGTAAAAACGGTCTCATTCAATAAATCTTTCTTAAGACATTGTGTGGAGGAGAACAAAGAGATTTAATATACTCTACCGTAAGCGTGTACACACTTGTATACTATTATTATATACCTAAGATTTTCTGTACATATATATAAATCACCAATAACACAATCAGTTCTTATTCTTCTAACATTACCTAAATGAAAATATTAAATCAAATCTTTATTGAAACCAAGTAAATTTTTTACGAGCATTTTCTTATTTGTCAAATACCAGTATTATGCCCCCATGTTGTGGTGGGCGTAAAATTGCACCCAATAGCATCTGGTCACACCACCGCCGGTGACTGCCATCATTGGAAAAAAAACCTTGTATAAAGAAAGAAATAAAAAAATAAGTTAAACCCAACGAAGAGTAAATGTAAAATGTTGAACCACACACGCAAAACGTAAAACATAAAAAAACAATAACTAAGTCGATCTAATCTCTGCGTGCTATGTCAGGCCCGTTAAATGGGAAAATTAGGTGTAAAAATGTTAAATTGCACACACACACACACGTTGTGACTTGTTAATTCGCAAAATTTAGACCGAAACGTAAAATTTGTAAAAGATTAAAAGTATATTTGACCAAAGTTAAAATTGAAAAGTGTTGGGATTAAATTGTTAAAGGTGTTAAAGTATTGGGTTGAAAGTAAAGTATTAATCATAAAAAAATGAAAAAGCAAAACCAAAATGGGTACAACCCACTAAAGCCCAAGGTACAAATTATGATCCATACTTGAGTTGCTAATTGTGTGTGTACGTGTATGTAATGGATCACTAAACTATGTCCATGTAGGTTGTAAGGAATAAAAAGGAACTATCACAAAGGACATGTGGACAAATAGGGGAGCATAAGTCGATTTCAAACGCTAAACCAGTTCGGGTTGAAACCGTTTGTGATATGATTAATAAAAGTCAAAACCAGTTTATATGACCTGTTTTGATTCGGCTTACAATCGGTTTTTGGTTGTTATTTGTACCGGTTTCGGTTCTGTTAACCTGTTTGAAATCGATTTAGATATAGAGAATTACAAACTAGTTCCGAACCTATGTTTTAATCAGTTCCTAACAGGTTTCTACATAATCAGTTTCAAACCATTTAGATTTTGATTCACTTTTCTTGTCGGTTTGTATATATCTCGAGGGAACCTGGTCATGTCGTCCAGGGTCCATGCGAATATATTGATGTTATCTTTGAGGAAGTGACATAGTCGAGACGTTGTTGCCTCACTTAACATCTTGCCAATTGTGATAGTTTGTTCTTGATAATGGTTATTGATTGACCATGCATGAACACTTTTTCTGTGTTTGCTTATGTCCACCGTGTTGGGAAACGTTGCAATCGATTGCAACATGATAATTTCTCATTTGGCTGGTACCTTCATTACTCCGTTATCCGGTGATACTTCGGCTTAGAAAATCAACGCACCTCGTCAGCCCATGATCAAGTTATAGTTGGAGTGACGTTTCGCGATCAAGAAATCCTCATCATTGGTTGTGGATAAACTGTCGGCTTCCAAGGTGATTTGGTCTTTTAGGGTTATTGTTGGTTTGGCGAAGCCTTGCAATGCTCCCTAGTATGGATGTATGCTTGCTTGTGTTATGCCCGACAATTGCTCAAAACACTGGTTAAAAATAAATTTGGTAGCTAATTTTCCAAATGAATATTAGCATTGTTGCTTCGATAGCCTTTACTTGGTTTAGAGTAGTGAAGTACACCACTTTTTTGGCCCAGTCACTTGTCAGGTTTATAAACGTTTGTCCATGTAACCTTGAACCATAATTTCTACTTACTTTTTTCCTCTTGTGTTGTCTTTTCTGATAATGCAGTCGAGCTCACCCCGTTTGACAAACTTCTCAATCTTTTTCTTAGGGCTATGCATGTTTCCGTACCGGTGTTGTTTTGCCTTATGGAAGTCACTGTATTCCTTGAGGTCATGTCCGATCGTCAGCTTATTATGTTTTGGTGGCATATATATATATATATATATATATATATAGGGAGAGGATCATGAGAGAACTCTTTTTTATGGAGAGAACTAGAGAACTAATAATGAAATATTTTTAATTTAATTAAAAAAAATATTTTTAAAATTTTTTTTCTTTCATCCTTCTTATACTTTGTTATCATTCACCACAAAAAAAAAATAAAAAAAATTAACGAGTAATGCAAATATGCAATACACCGACATTTTTTATAATGCATAAGTGCAATAGTGTGCATTTTGATATTTGAAATAGTGTTGAATAACATATATATATAGTTGTTTGTATTGTATATTTGCAATAGTGTTATATTATATACAAAAATTAAAATAAATCGATATAGTGCATATGTGCATTAGTGTTGTATTACATATATGCGATAATGTGTTTTGCATACAATTATTAGTGTCGTATTTGCATATATTCAATAGTGTGTATTTAGATAATGTATTTGTGTTGTATTATATGCAATAAAACACTATTTTATATATACAATACACATTAATGCACATACGCATTACATCGACGTTTTTTTAGGAACAATATCATCTTATTAGAAGGAGGAAAGAAAAAAAAATTACAAAATAATTTTTATAAAATAGTTAAAAATAATTCCTTACTAGTTCTCTAGTTCTCTCTTTTAAAAGGAGTTCTCTCTAAATCCCACCCCTATGTGTATATATATATATATACTGGGCTGTTGCTAAGAATTCTGCTTGTGTTTTTGTTAAAGGTGTGAATGGTGTGTACTGCTTATCATTCGGCCACCTGGCCTTCTGATGTTTGTCCACCTGGGTGAAATTGACATGTCTATGATGGTTCCTTGGGGTCCTCGACTAGCTCTGTTGTTACTAGGGCCTTTGTCATCACTTTGGTTCTTTTTCAGAAACGACCTTTTATGCTCGTCCTGAGCTTGGTTACGAGAGCTTCTTTGTTGCATTGTGGTTTCGCCTTGAAGGTATCCTTCTGTTCTTTCGTATGCTTCTTCAATTGAGAGAGGCAAATTTACTATTTAGATATTTGTATAGCTCGTTCGTCCGGATACCATGGATGTTTCCGGATATCCGATTTCTTTCGTTTGCACTCAAGATCTAGGGAGACTCTCGTTATTATCTTTCCATGAAGCTTCTCCCGTTTTGGTTTTCTAGTTATCTAATGACTGATGTAGTGCAGTTCGATGGGGTCTTTTGTGCATTTTATTTGTTGACTAAAATGTAAGAAGAACTTGTCTTTTAGTTCAATAAAGCAATTTATGCTCCCTTTTGGTAGATCTGCCATCCATACTCTAGCTGGTATACTTAGTGTTTGCGAGAACATTTGACACCGTTCTGGCATGACCCACATTTCTACACCTGCAACAACGATGCATGTATTCATGTGGTCTTCTAGGTATGAGGATTCGCCATATGGTATTTGAGGCGACAATTTTTTTTTTGGTGAACATGGAAACTCAACTATTTATTTTGAGAATATACTCGTGTCTTGTAGATTGTAAGGTTTCTACAGGTTATCCTCGTTGATGGGGATGGCATGTTCGGTTCGGATCGGTTGCGGAAGTTGTGAGTATGGGGAGAAGGTTTGGGTTATGATGCGGAACAGACGAAAGAAGGTTGTTGCGTTGTGAATGTTGGCGGTGGTGGAATTGTGGTTGCTAAAGATGATTCTTTGTCAAAGGATAACTGAAGTTGGATGTATTTTAGTCTTTCTTTCCTAAGGTATTCATTAGCTGCCTACCGATATGCTAGCAAAATTGGTTCGTATTAGCTCAAGTGAGTGCTGAGGATGAAGCTGTCTGTGATGGGTTGACAACAATCCAGAAGACGGTGTTTCATTGTTTGAGGTGGTCGGGAACGTTGAGTTAGTTGAAGGCCTTTGATTTTCCATCGTGACGTGGGAAGACAATTCAGACTTTTAAGTAATCCTAAAGGCGGATGTATTCAAGTAAAGAATGGTCTCAAGGATCGTGCCAATGTTGAAACGAGCGAGCCATTATGGTCCGTATCAGTGTAGAGTATGGTCACCAAGTGGAATGTCTCGGAATCTAAAGATGCTAAAAGAGAGAATAATGTCGTTAGACTCGCCACTTGATTAGGGGATAACATGCGACCACCTCCGGTGTGAAAAAAAGTATTTAGCACATTTGGATACACAATTGATTTCGATTAGGGTGCAAATGAGTCTACTCAAGGCCAACTTATTAAAGGTATGAATATACTCGAGCTTAAACGATGTCAAGCTTTTAATGACCCCAAGTCCAACTCAAGTATGATTTTCATATGTCAAGTTTGATTATCCTAGGAGTCTATTATTAATATAAATGAAATGTTGTTTAATGTAATAAACATATAATTACGTAATGTAAATTAGAGAGACACCAATATGTTTAATACGTGTATATTTTGTTTGTGTAGTTTATGCATCTTGTGTAATACATGTAACTGGTAATTTATGTAATTTGTGAATTTTGTGGTTATGTAATTAATATAATTTGGGTAATTTATATAATTAGTGTATATGTAAGTTGAATAACTTGTATAATTGGTGTAGACATAATTTGTGTAACTTATGTCATTTTTAAACTATGTAGTAATTTGGGTAATTTGTTTAGTTATGATATTTTTGAACAAGTAGACTAACGATTTTTAAAGCTTCTATATAAAGAAACATGTAGTATGATATTAGAAATTTGTGACCACATATTAAAAACTGTTATAGGAGCGTTTACATTATTTGATATGTGGAAATTGTTCGTAAAAAAATTTATTTATTAAAAAATTATTTTATTATAAAAAGAAAATAAAAAAGATGCGCTTTGTTGACATTTCTAAAAATATAATGTAGTTATTTTTCCATAAATACACTTATATCATTTAATATTATTATTTATCTCATCTCTTTTATTTTTATACTATGGTTTAATCACAATCACATATTTATTACTCATTTAATTGAATGTGTGGTCAGAATTAATTCTTAAAGTTCTTACAATTTAACAAGTTTTTAAAATATCTATCCTCTATATATATAATCATGATAATTTGTAAGGCCCCATTACCGGTGCCCTACATTGGACGCAAGATTTACCCATAAACACAGTTCTAAATATCAGAGTTAATTAAAACTTTCGATGAATAATATAAAAGTCAACCATTCATTACAACATCCATAACTTGTCTTTTAAAAACATAACATAAAACACAGTATTTCAAACATTATGACAAATCTCCAGATGCCAGCCTCTTCGGATCCTGCCATGTGTCTTCCTCAAACCAGCTGTCTCAGTCGATTAACCTGCGTGCATACTAAAAGTCAGCTACGCTGAGTGAGTTCTAGTTAATCATACAACATACAATACATTCATAACTACGTGCTTCATACTTTCATAATTCGTTCATAATAAACATACTTGCCTTCATACTTTACATTATTCTATCTCAAATATTATTAGGGTCCGGTCCCTTTTTCTGCCTTGAGTATTTTTAGGGTTCAGTCCCTTTCTGCCTAGAGATTTATAAAGGGCTCGGTCCCTTTTCTGCCTCGGATATTATTAGGGTCCGGTCCCTGTCTACCTTGAGTATTATTAGGTCTCACTCCCTTTCTTCTGTACCTGACTATCTCTTACATTCATTCATAACATACGTACATATCATCCGTACATTATACATAACATTATAACTTGACGGTATGTGCAATATCCAAAGATCGTTCACGTACCAACAAACAATCGTTGATACTTTATATATATATCATTCATATCTTCAAACTATCACCCGATGGTACATGCAATATCCGAAGATCGTTCACGTACCGACATGCATCCATTTATACATAATCGACTAAGGCATACACTTATCACTTAAGGTAAGTGTATTAACTAATCACATCGAGTATGCACACAGCCCCGAAAACATAACTAGGAATGGGGCTAGAAACTCACCTGAACTCTGTTACGTTCACCATTTATGGTTATTCCTTTCTTGAGCTGTGCACGACTGTTAGGACTGATATTTTCTATGCTGAGGATATGTTATCCTTGAAGATATGTCTGGATCAGTTATCCTCTTGAAGAGTTCCAGAAGCCATGTCAACGATCAAGGATCCTCAGAGGTTGGTATTATTAACAGTTGTTTCACGTGTGCAGGTTATTATTTAACAAGAGCAATGACTCTATGACTGAGTCTACCTTAATATTCGCTACTGGAAAACTCTCAGCACGTGGTCAAACGAACGTTAGAGGAGTTGTGGAAGAGTGGCGGATAGTTAGGAGTTATTGTTATGTGTAATTTTCTTTATAAACATCGAGATAATAATTGATTAGGACTCACTTGTATACACACACACTAGGAGCAGAACTAAAAATTCTCTCTACTCACTAGCAATCATTGTAACATCGATTAAAATCTCCAAATACTTGTAACCTTTTTTGGTTAATAAATTGGTGATCGACGAGTTATCATCACCCGGGGTTTTTTTCTTTTGATCTGAACAAGATCAAAAGGTTTTTTCCTCGCAACAAATCACGGTGTTCATTTCATACAATCATTTTTATCATCGTAGCACTAGACCTCACATTAACATATTTGGATACATTATCCTTAGCAGATTTTTGTCCAAAACAATTTGGCGCCCACCGTGGGGCAATTGGTGCTATAATCCATATTAGTCCTATCATTTTCAACCTTTTCATACCCATATCACTATCAATGGCCTCTCAATCAACCTCTGCTTCATCAACCATACCATCTTCGGTTCATCTCTCATCAAGGACTTTGGCGCCGATGCCTCCACCAATCACGGGAGCACCACGACCTGCTGCTGTTGGAAGCAAGACACAGCTACCAGTCTTCCAGAGCTCTAGAACCACTGCTGCCACTCCGGTGGTTAGTACTAACAATGATGTTTCTAATATGTTTTCGCAAGTCAAATCATATATGGAGCAGCCAACCAAGACCAACCAGAGGATCCTTCGTGAGATAGAAGATCTCAAGAAGACTAAGAGGCCAGCGGAGGATCACACTCCCTTGATGCCTAGGATGTTGGAATTCACTACTCCAGGATCCTTGGCTCAGTTCACTCAAGGATCATCTATCCTTCAACAAGGGTCCATGGGTCAGCAAACTCAAGGATCCTCATACTTCCAGTAAGGATCATCTATCCTTCAACTGGGGTCTATGGGTCAGCTAGCTCAAGGGTCCTCGACTTTCCCGCAAGGATCATCCATCCTTCAACCAAGATCCTCAGGACTGTATCTTCAAGGATCCTTCAACTCTCAACCATTAGGATCCTTCAACCCCAGTTAAAGATCCTTCTCCCAGGATCAAGGATCCTTAGGGGTTCAACATCAAAGGTCATCCGAGGTCCATGAAGGAGATATAATCCCCATGCAGACCATCGCTTTCGGTGGACCGACCCCTATAGTAGACGCTTCTTACCTCAGCTACTCATCCGGGATGCCAACCTTCACCCAGCAAAGTGGTAACTTTTTATTATCCTATATCCTTAGATGCTAACCGTGGTTCCATGCAGGATGCAGGTATCAACCAAGCTATGGCTAAGGAACTACAAAAGCTGAAGGATATGATATCCAGTGTACCGTGGATGATCCGTCCAATTCCCGAGATACCAGAAGGAAGCCACAAGTTATCCAGATTTGCTCCACCTATTTGTGATGCTGAAATCCCGAAGCGGTTCCAAACCCCCAACATGAAGACTTATGATGGGACCATTGATCCTGAGGAGCATGTAGCACAGTACAGAGAAAGGACGGAGATCAATCCGATTCCTGAAAAATTCAAGGAGGCTTGTCTGTGCAAGGGCTTTGGATCCACACTAACAGGATCTGCATTAAAATGGCTGCTAAGTCTTCCTCCCTTTTCAGTTACTTCTTTCTCACAGTTAGTTAACTTGTTCAACAGCCAATTTTCCTATAGTAAGAAATTTGAGAAGTTAACTAGTGATTTATACCGAGTTATCCAACCTAGTGATGAATCCCTTAGGGATTTTGTTACGAGGTTCGGCAGGGAAGCTCTGGAAATCCCTAATCTTGATATGGCTACTGCTGTTGAAGCATTCAAGATGGGACTTCAGAGGGGATCCCCCTTTTATGATGAGCTTGTGATGACTCCTTGCAGGTCCTTAGATGAAGTCAGAAACATGGCACTCAGATTCATACAGTTGGAAGATGACAAGAAGATCCAGGATCGTCTGGGAAATCAAACAAAGCAAGAACCCACTGACAAGAAGTAAGGGTTCTCGTTCAAGAACAACAACTCGAAACCCTACTCCAAATTCAACAATCAGAACGTCCGAGCGGTTGAAGAAGGAGACGATGATGAAGACTGCCCAAGCATTTCAGAATACTTCTTCTCAGTAGATACTCATGGTTTATAATTTGTGCCATGAAGGATCTAAGTGAGAAAGCAAGGTGGCCCAGAAAGAACAAAAAGTCATCCACCTTCAGAGACAAATCCAAATGGTGTGCTTTCCATGAGGATTTTGGTCACATGACGGATGATTGCATCAGTTTAAGGAGGGAAATTGGATACCTCCTGAGCAATGGCCACTTTAAGGAGCTATTGGGAAGAAAAAGTCCAAGATCCAGGATCCTGAAGAGGTTCCTCAAAAAGCAACTCCTCCCCCACCAGATGCCCAAGTGTTCAACTTCATCTCTGGAGGAATAGACATATGCGACACTTCCTTCTCCGCAGCTAAAAGACTGGCCAAGGAAACCAAGTTGGATAATGGGGAACGACCAGTTATATCCACCACATTGACGACAGACAAAAGGATCTTCTTTGATGAAGAAGATAAATCAAGCATCCAACATCCTCGTCACGACGGTTTGATTGTTACTTTATTTATTGCTAACCATTATGTACGCAGGATCCTGGTAGATGGTGGGAGCTCGGTCAACATCATCCAACATGTTGTCCTTCAGAAGATGAACATACCAGACTCAGAGATCATCCCAAGGACATCGATGCTAGTTGGTTTCAGTGGAGAAACCAAGAAGACATTGGGGGACATTAACCTCCCAATATATATTGAAGGGTTAAATTCTTACCAAAGATTTTTTGTTATTGATAACCTTTCTTGTTGCAATGTTATTTTAGGCAGGCCTCGGTTACATGGAATGAAGGCGGTGGCTTATACTTACCACCAATGCATTAAATTCCCCACTCCTTGGGGAGTAGTGAGGATAGACGGTGATCAGGTTGAGGCCAAGAACTATTATTCTTCATCAATGAAGCCGACAGCCAAGAAAACTATAGCATAGCAACCACAGAAACATCCTAGGGACGTGCTGGAAGCTCGGGAGAAGGACTTAAAGGAGGTATCCTTGGACCCTGAGGATCCAAATGTAAAAGTGTTCCTAGGATCCAGTATCCCTAGTAAAATTGAGGAGGATATGATATCCTTCCTAAAAAGAAGAAAGTCTACATTTGCCTTCAAACATTCAGACATGACAGGTATTTCTAAGGAGGTAATTACTCACAAGCTCGGCCTTGATTTATCTATTAAACCCGTCCATCAGAAGCGAAGGAAATTCGTTCCTGAGAGGAACACGATCATACAAGAAGAAGTTGAAAAACTTCTTAAGGCCTGTATGATCAGAGAGGTTAAATATCCTCGATGGTTAGCTAATGTGGTTGTTGTTTCTAAAAAGAACGAAAAGTGGAGGGTGTGTTTCAATTTTACTGATTTAAACAAGGCATGCCCCAAGGATCCTTTCCCGTTACCACATATAGATTTCATGGTGGATGAAACGGTAGGACATGAGATGCTCACCTTTATGGATGCTTCCTCTGGATTTCAACAAATTCAGATGGAACCATCTGATCAGGAGGATACAACATTCATGACTCCTACCGGCATATATTATTATATTGCTATGCCATTCGAACTAAGAAATGCAGGGGCAACATATAAAAGATTAGTCAACATGATGTTCAAGGATCAGTTAGGCAAGACTATGGAGGTCTAGATAGACGACATGGTGGTGAAGTCAAAGAGGGCTGAGGATCACCTCAGAGATCTTGAAGAAGAATTCAATATCCTCGACCAGTATAACATGAAACTGAATCTGTCAAATGCCATTTTGGTGTTAAGGCTGGAAAGTTTCTAGGATACATGGTGACTAAAAGAGGAATAGAAGCAAGCCCCGAGCAAATCGAAGCCATAATCAACTTGAAATCCCCTGTGAATGCTAAGGATGTCCAGAGATTGACGGGGAGGATAGCTGCCCTCAACAGATTCATTTCCAGATCCTCAGAGAAGTGTAAAGACTTCTATGACATCCTTAGGAAAAACAAGAAGTTTGAATGGACAGAGAAGGATGAAGTCGCCCTCAAAGCATTAAAGGATTACTTATCCTCAGCTCCAGCTCTAATGAAGCCTGTGGATGGAGAATCCTTATATCTCTACCTAGTTGTTTCAGGAAATGCTGTAAGTGCTGTACTTGTGAAGGATCATGAAGGTGAACAACATCTTGTTTATTATGTAAGTAAAAGTCTTTTAGATGCAGAAGCCAGGTATTTTCATTTAGAAAACTTAATTCTTGCACTTATTATGGCTTCTACTAAATTAAGACATTATTTTGAGACTCATACTATTATTTTGAGAACTAACTATCCTGTTAAGAATGTTCTTAGAAAGCCAGAACTGTCAGGTAGAATGGCCAAGTGGGCTGTGAAGCTGAGTGCATATGGCATTCAGTATGAGCCTAGAACAGCTACCAAATCGCAGGCACTAGCAGACTTTGTGGCTGATTTCAGCAGTGACATGCAAAAGGAAGCTGATTTAGAAGTCCAGCAACTAGAAGATACCAAGGATCCTTGGATCCTCTTTACAGATTGAGCATCCAACGTAAGAGGAACGAGATTGGGCATACTACTGAAATCGCCATAGGGGGACATAATACCCCAGTCCATTGCATGTGCATTTCAAGCCACCAACAATGAGGCAAAATATGAAGCACTCATCGCAGGTTTACTTTTAGCCAAACAAATGAGGGTCATGTATCTTCAAGTTTATATAGATTCTTTACTTATAACTAACCACTTTAACGGTTCTTATACCGTGAAATGTGAGAAAATGATCAAATATTTAGAAGTTGTGAAGGAGTTAGCAAAATCCTTCGAGTTGTTTAGTATCATACAGGTACCAAGGGAAGAAAATGCTGGGGCAGATGCCTTAGCAAATTTAGCCTCATCCTTGAAAATTCCAGAAGATACGAAGATCCCAATCATCCATATACTCTCGCCAGCAATAGGAGAACAAGAAGTTGGGGGAGATAACGCCAGACAAACAGATTGTACTTTGGGATCCGTTATCCTCAGCTAGCCAAGGATCCTGGATCCTCCCAATCAATAAGTACATTCAAAATGGAGAGATTCCAACCACGAAGAATCCCAAATCTTTCAAACTCAAGGTATCACAATATATTTTATTAAATGATATGCTATACAGAAAATCTCTCGCATGTCCATACTTGAGGTGCATCGAGGATCCTGAAATCCAAGAGGTGCTCAAAGACTTTCACGATGGTGATTGTGGTAATCATACTGGAGGTAGAGCTCTATTTTCTAGAATTCTGAGAATAGTATATTTCTGGCCAACAATGAAGAGAGACGCCATGGAGTACTCAAAGAAGTGTGATGCTTGTCAAAGGCACGCAAACATCTTACATCAACCAGCAGAACCTATGTATCCTATATCCTCATCATCGCCTTTTATGAAGTGGGGCATGGATATCGTGGGCAAACTGCCTAAGGCACCAGAAGGAAAAGTATTCATGCTTCCAATGACTGTTTACTTTTCAAAGTGGATAGAAGCATAAGCTTTTGTTCAAGTTCGCGAAAAAGAGGTGATATCTTTCGTTAAAAGAAATATTATAACTAGATTTGGCATTCCTTCAAATATTATTTGTGATAATGGTTCCCAGTTTATCGGGAAAAGAACCACTAACTTTTGTGACAGTTGGGGTATCAAGATGATTACATTTACACCAGTGCATCCTCAAGCTAATGGCCAAGCAGAGTCAAGCAACAAGATCATCATCAACAACTTGAAGAAAAAGCAAGGATCCAAGAAAGGAAAATGGGCTGAAGAGCTACCTTATGTCCTTTGGGCTGACCGGACAAAACCCAAGAATGCAACAGGCCATACACCCTTCTCCTTGGTATTGGGATCAGAAGCAGTAATCCCTACAGTGATGGTGGTTCCTACAGCCAGAACAAGCATCCGTGATCCTGAGGTCAATCAAGAAATCCTTCTTGAAGACTTAGATATTGTTGAACTCAGAGACCTAGCCAAGATCAGAATGGCAGCATATCAACAAAGGATGGCTGGGGCATACAACAAGAATATCAAAATCAGAAGGTTTCAAGAAGGAGATTTAGTTTTGAGGAAAGCCTTCCAAAACACAACCAATCCGGCTGATGGGAAGTTAGCACCCCAAATGGGAAGGTCCTTATCTGATCGAGTCGGACACAGGAAAGGGGGCATATCATTTGCTCACTGTTTCGGTCAAAAATTAACAACGTAACTTTTGATCAAATTAGTGCGTGAGGTGGAGTGCTTGATCAAAAATAGGGTGAACACAATGATTTGATCACGAGGGAAAAAACCCTTGATTATGATAATCTTTGTTTCAGTCAAGAATTAACAAAGTAATCTTTTGTCGAATTGCTTCGGTCAAAGATTAAGAACGTAATCTTTGGTTGAATTAACACTTGATTATTATAATCTCCGGCACAAAAAACCCCCGGACGGTGAAAACTATCAACGTCAATTATATTAATAATAAAATTGGGGATTACAAATGGTGGAGCTGATAAGTGATCGTGAACTATGTGTTACAGTGTATGCTAGTAGCTAGGTGAGTGAAGGTGTGTGCTCTAATGATATTATCAGCTCGTATTTATAATAAAAGGTTACAACTGTTATCCCGGGAAATCCGCCCCTGTCTTTAATAAAAACGTTTCTTGCTTTGATCTCGTGGTTTAATGGCTTTAAATGCGGAGTTATTTGTTGGAATTGGTCTCTTAGCCGTTACTCTTCACGTCTTTGACCGATTCTTTAAGGAGTCACTTGTCAAACGTAGTCCCATCTGCGAAATAACTTCAAATATCCGAGGATAATACATCAGTTAGCAATTATCGGGGATACCGAATATTGAAAACCTGTTAGTAAATCCGGGATCCTTAAACACAGAAATGATTCCTGACAATAATAGAGTTCTTCCACGTGCTAATATTAACTATAAGTGCGAGATTTCAGCATACAGTCAATATTTGACCGTTAACCATTAATTGGCCTTTACTCCTAACGGTTATAACACAATTGACGCGTTTTCTTCAGCCACCAACCGTGTATTTCGCATGGACTAAATCAACAATTAATATCTACAATTATAAATCAACACCAAGAGAGAAATATCTATTTATTAGTATTAATACTCAGGATACTAAACTTATTCGAGAATCCTGAACATATTCGGGATCCTGAGCATAGATCCGACTATAAAATTTGGGCCCTAACAATTATCCCCAAAATTTGACAGCTGTTTTTACCAATTTCAGCTGTTAAATTTTCTAATGATAAATTGTTATCCATGTAGCACCAAAATTTTATGTTTTAGCACCGACTAAAGTTGACATTATTACGAGAATAGATCAGTCCTTCGAAATCCCTGTTTATTAGAGAAAAAATTTTAAGTTTGTTAAAAATGAAAAATTTCTTAGTAATAGCTTAAGTTTTAGTCAATAAACCAATACCAAGTCATAAACTTCATCTTGTAAATAAGATAAGTAATACGAAATATAGAATATTCACAAAGAGTAAACCATACCAGAATCGTACGTCAATTAACCTGGATATTGTCTAGACCATCTTATTCTTGCAATAAGATCATTGTTTAGAATGCTCCTCTAATCCCGGGATATAGCGATAGATTTGTAATATCAGCATTATCCTGAAAATAATTTTAGAAATTATGGCGACAAGGCCTAAATAAACTGGCGACAAGGCCCTTTTAGAAGAGATGAAAATCTCTTAAACCATAGTAATGAACTGGAGACAAGGCCCTTTAGAAGAGATGAAAATCTCTTAAACCATAGTAATGAACTGGCGGCAAGGCCCTTTAGAAGAGATGAAAATCTCCTAAACCTTGTCTACCATAAACTTGAGATTCATACCAATAGCCGAGGATAACGAGGTAACAAGACACTATATTTCATGTGCTGGCCCCGCCTCTCGAACTAAGGCCGAATAAACACGCGCTACAGGTGACTTTAAGAAAAGGTGAAAACCCCTTAAACCTCGAGATTCAAACCAATAGCCGAGGATAACGAGGTAACAAGTCACTATATTTCATGTGCTAGCCCCGCCTCTCGAACTAAGGCTGAATAAACGTGCGCTACAGGCGATCTTAAGAAGAAATGAAAATCCCTTAAACCTTAGAAGAGGTGAAAACCCCTTATACCTTAGGAATAAGCTGGCGATAAGGCCCTTGTAAACTGGCGACGAAGGCCCAAGTTGACCTTATTCCATATGAGAGTCCCTCATATCTACAAAACAGTCAACTCTAAGTGAGGGGTGGGTGTTAGCCTTGCTAACACCCCTCCGATGCTTAAGTCAGTACTTTGTTTGAAGAATAATAATATTGAAAATTAATAAAAGTATAAATTCGAATACATACCTTGACTGTTTAGTATAACAGTTATCCTCGGGATAGAAGTCTTACATGAAATATTTTTTGAGGTGTATAGCATTCCAAGCCCTCGGTAGCAGGTCATCGTCCAAAGTAGACAACTTGTATGCCCCCCTTCCTGCTTCTGAGTCGATCAAGTAAGGACCTTCCCATTTTGGTGCAAGCTTTCTATCCTTAGGATTGGTAGTATTCTGAAAAGCTTTTCGGACAACCAAATCCCCTTCTTGAAACCTTCGAACTCTGATATTCTTGTTGTAGGACTTTGCTATCTTTTGTTGATAGGACGCCATTCTGATTTTTGCCAAATCCATGAGTTCTTCTACCGCATCTAGATCTTCAAGTAGACTTCGAGTATTATTATCGGGATTTTGATGACTGACTCTGGTTGTTGGGATAACCATCTCTGTAGGTATAACTGCTTCAGCTTCAAATACTAATGAGAAAGGAGTCTGACCAGTAGCATTCTTCGAAGTGGTTCTATCTGCCCAAAGAACAAAAGGTAGTTCCTCGACCCACTTTCCTTTCTTAGACCCCAACTTTTTCTTTAGGTTATTGATAATGATTTTGTTGCTTGATTCCGCCTGTCCATTAGCCTGAGGGTGGACAGGTGTTGATGTGATCATCTTGATTCCCCAACTGGCACAAAAATTAGTTGTTCTCTTGCTGATGAATTGCGAGCCATTGTCACACACTATCTCTGCCGGAATTCCAAATCTTGTCAGGATATTGCGCTTGATGAATGAGATAACTTCTTTCTCTCTGACTTGAGCAAAGGCTTCCGCTTCGATCTACTTCGAGAAATAATCCGTCATAGCCAACATAAAGACTTTTCCTCCTGGAGATCTTGGTAGTTTCCCCACGATAAACATCCCCCACTTCATGAAAGGCCAAGTGGATATAACAGGATATAATGGTTCAGCCGGCTGGTGCAGAATGTTGCTATGTCTCTGGCATGCATCACATTTCTGAGAATAATTCATAGCATCCCTCTTCATCGTTGGCCAGAAATATCCCGTTCTCAGGATTTTGGAGAATAACGCTCTGCCCCCAGTGTGATTCCCGCAATCTCCTTCGTGGATATCCCGAAGAACTTCTTGAGCTTCTGCCTTCTCCAAGCACCTAAGATATGGTCCTGCAAGAGATTTTCTGTATAATATATCATTCATTATAGTATATGGGATTACCTTTGTGCGAAAAGCTCTTGGGTTTTCATCCTTGGGGATAACTCCATCCTGAATATATTTCCTGATCGGGATAATCCAAGAATTTTCATTATCCTCAGGATTCGTGACTCCCATATCTTTACCATCTTCTGATATTTCATTGACACCTTGCTCTTCTATTGCTGGGCTCAGGATTTGTATGACAGGAATCATGACACCTTCCGGTATCCTGAAGCTAAATATGCTAGGGCATCTGCTTCAACATTCTCTTCTCTAGGTACTTGTGAAATATCAAACATTTCGAAACACATTGCTAGTTTTCTGACTAGCTCTAGATATTTCATTAGTCTTTCTCCTCTAACAGTGTATGAACCATTAAAATGATTAGTTAATAATAATGATACAACATTTACTTGAATAAACCTGATTTTCATGTCGATTGCTAGTTGTAATCCTGCTATCAAAGCTTCATATTCTGCCTCATTATTTGTGGCTTGAAATCCGCAGGATATGGATTGAGGTATAATGTCCCTCTGTGGCGATTTCAGCAAAATCCCAAGACCTGTTCCTCTAACATTTGAAGCATCATCAGTGTATAGAGTCCACTTATCTTTGGTTTCTTCAAGTTGTTGGACTTCCAAGTCTGCCTTCTCTTTAAGTTCACTGGTGAAATCAGCCACAAAGTCTGCTAATGCTTGAGATTTGATGGCAGTTCTAGGTTCATACGTTATGTCATATGCACTTAGCTTCATAGCCCATTTTGCCATTCTACCTGACATTTCTGGTTTTCTCAAAACAGACTTAATAGGATAATTAGTTTTAACACATGTAGGGTGAGTTTCAAAAGAGTGTCTAAGCTTAGTAGATGCCATAATAAGCGCAAAAATTAATTTTTCAAGATAAGAATACCTGTTTTCAGCATCCAAAAGACTTTTACTTACATAATATATGGGATATTGTTGACCTTCGAGATCCTTAGCCAAAACTGCACTTATAGCATTATTTGATACAGCTAGATATAGAGATAGGGATTCACCTTCCTCGGGTTTTACCAGTAGAGGAGCAGAAGAAAGATAAGCTTTTAAGGATGCTAAAGCTTCCTCATGCTTACTGGTCCACTCGAACCTTTTGTTCTTCCTCAGGATATCATAAAATTCTTTACACTTTTCTGAGGATTTGGATATCAATCTATTGAGTGCCGTTATCCTGCCGGTTAGCCTTTGAACATCCTTGACTGACGCTGGGGATTTCAGATTCAGGATAGCTTGTATCTGCTCTGGACTTACCTCTATCCCCCTTTTAGTGACCACGTAACCTAAGAATTTGCCAGACTTCACTCCGAAATGGCACTTTGAAGGATTCAGTTTCATGTTGTATTTGTCAAGGATATCAAATGCGGTCTTGAGATCTTGGAGGTGATCCTCAGCTTTCTTGGACTTCACCACCATATCATCAATATATACCTCCATCGTGTCCCCCAGTTGCTCTTTGAACATCATGTTAACTAACCTCTGATAGGTTGCACATGCATTTCTAAGTCCAAAGGGCATAGCAATATAACAATAAATACATGTGGGAGTCATGAAGGCTGTATCTCCTTGATCTGAGGGCTCCATCTGGATTTGCTGAAATCCTGAGGATGCGTTCATAAATGTCAGCATCTCGTGGCCGGCTGTAGTGTCTACCATCGAATCAATATGTGGTAGAGGGAATGGATCTTTAGGACAAGCCTTATTCAAGTCTGTGAAATCTACACAAACTCTCCATTTGCCATTCTTTTTCTGTACGACTACCACATTTGCTAACCATCGGGGATATTGAACTTCCCTGATCATTTTTGCCTTCAAGAGTCTTTCTACTTCTTCTTGAATAATTATGTTTCTTTCAGGTGCAAACTTTCTTCTTTTTTGATGGATTGGCCTGAAAGAATTATCAATTCCAAGTTTATGTGTTATAATATCTTTGGAAATACCTGTCATATCTTCATGTTTCCATGCAAATGTTGACAGCCTTGTCTTGAGGAAATCGAGCAGATTTGATTCAATATCCTCAGGAATACTCGTTCCTATCAACACTTTGACTTCAGGATCCTCGGGATAAAGAGGTACTTCTTTAATTTCTTTTCCCTGGACTCCATTACGTCTTGTGCTGGCTTCTGTAATTGCTACGCCTGCTGGGGTTTAGCAGTACCCTTCATGGAAGAGGTGTAGCAATTCTTCGCGTCTTGTTGGTCACTGATAATTTTGATAACTCCCCACGAACTTGGGAGTTTCACGCATTGGTGATAAGTGGATGGTACCGCTTTCATGTCGTGTATCCAGGGCCTGCCTAATATAATATTGCAACAAGATAAACAGTCAATAACACAAAATTTTTGCATTTTATTTACCCCTTCGACATATATTGGGAGCTTAATCTCCCCAATAGTGTTCTTAGTTTCTCCATTGAATCCAACCAATACTGAGGAACTGGGGATAATCTCATCCTCAGGAATATTCATCTTTCTTAGCACATCTAGTTGAAAAATGTTGACAGAGCTTCCACCATCTATGAGGATTCTTCACACATAATGGTTAGCCACATATAATGTTATTACCAAACTATCATGGTGAGGATCCTGAATATCGACTCTATCTCTTTCATCAAAGGATATGGTATTTGCTTGAGTGAGAATAGATGTCTTTGTTGGTCTGTCAATCACTTCTAACTTTCTTTGGTCAGCATTTCTTTTTGCAACAGAATAGGAGGTTCCACAGATGTCGGATCCTCCAGATATGAACATGATTGTTCTTGCATCCGTTGGTGGAGGAGTCGGCTTTTCAGGAATTTTCTTAGGATCCTGCTCTCTTCCCTTCTTCTTGCCAAGTAGCTCTTTCAAGCGGCCCTTGCTGAGAAGATAGCTGATCTCCCTTCTAAGTGCAATGCAATCATCAATCAAGTGTCCAAAGTCTTCGTGGAAGGCACACCATTTTAATTTGTCTTTCCAGGCTCCTGGTCTCTCCATTTTCCTTGGCCACCTGGCTTTCTCACCTAAATTCTGCATGGCACATATTAATCCACCAATATCAACAGAAAAAACAATATTCAGAGATTAGGATATTCTTCATCATTTTCCTCATCTACTGCATTAATCCTGGGGTTATCAGGCTTGTAGTAAGGTTTTGCTCGATATGATTTTCCCGGGGATTCGGATTTCCTGTTCGTCTGATCATACTTCGGGATATCGACCTTAGAGTTTTTCTTGTCGTCTTCTAGCCTGATAAACCTCAGAGCTCTGCTTCTTGCTTCGTCTATGGACCTGCACGGAGTCATAACGAGATCATCATAGAAAGATGAGCCTTTTTCTAACCCCAACTTGAGAGCTTCCACTGCTGAAGCTAGGTTTAGATTCGGAATTTCCAGCGACTCCTTACTGAACCTGGTAATAAAATCTCTCAAGGATTCCCCAGGATTCTGGGTAACCCTATAAAGATCACCTGTCATTTTCCCAAAAGTACTACTGTAAGAAAACTGGTTATTAAACATGTTAACTAAATGAGAAAAAGAATTGATAGTGTTAGGAGGAATACTCAGTAGCCATTTCATGGCTGCTCCGGTCAAGGTAGACCCAAACCCTTTGCAAAGACATGTCTCTTTGATTTCCATAGGGATTTGATTGATCTCCATACGTTCTCTATATTGTGCGACGTGTTCCTCAGGATCCGTTGAGACATCATATAGTTTCATATTTGGGGTTTGAAACCGTTTTGGGATTTGTACGTCGCTAATTGATGGAACAAACCGGGATATCCTGTGACTATTAGTGGGAACTTCAGCTATGGGACGGATTACGCCGGGGACATTCGATATCATGTCCTTAAGTTTTGTAATTCTAGGGCTAAACTCGAACTTATGCCTGCATCCTGGAAAAATCCTTGATTAGCATTAAATGGAATCGTATTGAAAGAGTTACCCTGATTAACATTCTGAGGAGTGGTCTGGGCATTGTAGCTCGTATTTCCAAACATAGTATTTCCAGGGTTGGTAAGTGGAGCAGTTGGAGCATTGACCTGCATCGGGATAAAGTCTCCCTGATGCACATCAGAGGATCCTGAGGGCTGCTGAGCTTGAGCTAATCCTGAGACTACCGCCTGCTGATAAGGACCAGCCTGATGGAACAATCCTAAGGATCCGGACTCTTGAAACAATCCAGAAGATCCAGACTGCTGGAACAATCATGAGGATCCAGACTGTTGGAACAATCCGGAGGGTCCTCCCGGCTGTGACAATCCTGAGGATCCTGCATGTTGAAAAGGCCCTGACGCATACGGGTATATTTGAGATCCAGATAGGTGCAATCCCGCAGACCCCAAATGCTGGAAAGATAGGAGTCCAGAGTTGTACGCCGTGGTCGGCTCTGGATGCACCAATCCTGAAGATCCTGGAGGAGTGAAATCCAGAGATCTCGGGACTAGTGGTGTGAATTCTTCCGCCGGCTTCTTGGCTTTCTTGAAATCTTCCAGTTCCCTCACGAGCATCTGGTTGGTCTTGTTCTGGCAATCGATCTGTTCTTGTAGCCGTCTGTATAGAGACAGAAGGTCGTTGTTGGATACCATAACGGGATCCTGGGGAGACGGCCTCGAACCTGAGAATACAGGAGTAGCAGGTTTCTTCTGAACATTGTCAGGTCTCTTCGAGATACCACCAGCAGGAAGGAGAGGCATAGGCGGCCTCGTTGAGGAATCTGAGTTTGCGGCAGAGGAAGAAACAATCTTTGGTTGGGAAGACATGTTGTGGATATTTAGAGTAGGGTTTCGTTTGAGAGTGAATAATGATCAAAGTACCGTTTGCCCCACGGTGGGCGCCAAATTGTTTCGGTCAAAAATTAACGACGTAATTTTTGATCAAATTAGTGCGTGATGTGGAGTGCTTGATCAAAAATAGGGTGAACACAATGATTTGATCACGAGGGAAAAAACCCTTGATTATGATAATCTTTGTTTCGGTCAAGAATTAACAAAGTAATCTTTTGTCGAATTGCTTCGGTCAAAGATTAAGAACGTAATCTTTGGTTGAATTAACACTTGATTATTATAATCTCCGGCACAAAAAACCCCCGGACGGTGAAAACTATCACCGTCAATTATATTAATAATAAAATCGGGGATTACAAATGGTGGAGCTGATAAGTGATCGTGAACTATGTGTTATAGTGTATGCTAGTAGCTAGGTGAGTGAAGGTGTGTGCTCTAATGATATTATCAGCTCGTATTTATAATAAAAGGTTACAACTGTTATCCCGGGAAATCCGCCCCTGTCTTTAATAAAAACGTTTCTTTCTTTAATCTCGTGGTTTAATGGCTTTAATGGCTTTAAATCCGAGGATAATACAACAGTTAGCAATTATCGGGGATACCGAATATTGAAAACCTGTTAGTAAATCCGGGATCCTTAAACACAGAAATGATTCCTGACAATAATAGAGTTCTTCCACGTGCTAATATTAACTATAAGTGCGAGATTTCAGCATACAGTCAATATTTGACTGTTAACCATTAATTGGCCTTTTCTCCTAACGGTTATAACACAATTGACGCGTTTTCTTCAGCCACCAACCGTGTATTTAGCATGGACTAAATCAAAAATTAATATCTGCAATTATAAATCAACACCAAGAGAGAAATATCTTTTTATTAGTATTAATACTCAGGATACTAAACTTATTCGAGAATCCTAAACATATTCAGGATCCTGAGCATATTCGGGATCCTGAGCATAGATCCGACTATAAAATTTGGGCCCTAACACTCACTATGGAAGGCAACAGGTTACCAAGAGCATGGAATGCCATCCACCTCAAGAAATACTTTTTCTGATCAGGATCAAGTATCTTTTGAGGATCAATTATCCTTAAAGGATCAAGGATCCTAAAATTAGTAATATCTATCTGATTACATATTCTTTTCAATTTCTTACTATTTCAAGTATAATATATTCTTAACGATTTGTTTCTCCCATGTTTTAAATAACAATGCAGGGTACTAGTAATTTCTTTAGTGATCAAGAGGTTGGCAACCTCTCCTTCACCTTAAAGGTACTTTACTATTTCTCTTGGCCTAGCCCACGATTGGATATGACTCCCGATGGTCATATCCCCTAAGGTTTCAAGGTTTTCACCTTTCTTATAAATTAGAGTTTCTACACTCTCGCCTGGAGCGCACACTATCCAACGTATAGTCCGGGGCAGCGGGACCAGTACACCTTTAGGTGGCTGACAATTTCATTGTTTTCGGGTACGATTTATGGTAGACGTACCATACTACTGGTTTATAACGTTTTCACGTTATCTCAAGACAAAGGTTTCTAACATTTTCATGTTAGCTAAGGTTTTGGCGTTTTCACGTCACTCACGTTTGGGCTAAATCCTGGTTTCGAGTTCCCAGTTAACATCCGTATCCTTGGGCCAGTCCCCAGTATTTGGGATTGTCCCCAGTTTAACACCAGTTTGGGCTTGTCCCCAGTTTAACACCAAGTTGGGCTTGTCCCCTGTTTAACACTAATTCACGGCTTTGTCCCCAGTTCACAGGCTTGTCCCCAGTTGCACGGGCTTGTCCCCAGTTTATTATTTGGGCTTCTCCCCGACTTAATGGGTTTGACCCCAATTAACATTACAAATTCTTTGCAACAGATTTTCTAAGTTCGTTACGAAGATCAAGTCTTATGGATTCAAAATCCTTAAATTATTTCTACAAGGATCACCAAAGGCTCTATAACTATGGTAACTTAGGTCTACTGCGACCTTATGGTATGATTCCTATTTGCCCATTTACATTTGTTTAACTAAGATTCTTATAAACATTTATGATTTGAAGATTTCAAATCTTTTAATTTTTTCTTTTTTAAGGATATTCTATCCTAAAATTTTTCTTTCAATTACTTTTCTTGAGGATATTCTATCCTAAAAGGTTTGCCCAAGATTGTTTCTTAAACTTTTAATAAGGCTAAGGTTATATCAGATAAGCTTTCAAAATGATAAATAACAAAGTAAATAGTCAAAAGTTTTATATTATTAAACATAAGTCGCCTGGACTTATCCAAAATCCTTAACCCGGATTTCACCATACGAAAGATGGACCATCCACCCGGGTTAAGTAGGTGTTACTAATTGTTCTTAGGGTGCAGGAAAATAAAAGTCGGAGGCACCAAAGGTTTCATCCCCACAAACAGAGGATCCATCCACCTTCAGTGCCCCTGAGAATTGTCTTAAGGATCAGTGATCCTTATATCCTAATTACTATTGTCTATTACAAACCATAAACCATTATCTAGGAAAACATCAACATAAAAAAAATGGGCTCGGTCCTTGTCTTTAATATCCTTCATCGCCCATTTAAGTGGCATCTTCACCATCCGCAGCACCTGCTCCTTCATCGGCTTCGGCCACATCCTTGACTCCGCGCTTCCCAGCCTCGTTATCCTCAGCCATTTCCACGTCCTCATCGCCACCAAGAGCCGCCAGAGTAGTCTTCCACTTCTGTAGATTCCAGGTCGCCCTACCGAAAGTAGGATCATCGGCCTCCATCGCCATCTTAATCCTTGCTTGCAAAACCGACCTGGATGCCCACATCTTAGCCTCTTTTGTCGCTTGCTTGACTTCCTCTTGGCGTTGAGCATCCGCTGTGGATACTTGATCCTCTAGATGCCTCTTGAGCTGAGCTAAGGCTTTATCCTTGTTGACCACCGCATTTCCCAACCCGGACAATTTGTCACTCATCTGGCCCACAATATTTTCATAATGCTCTTTGAAAGCATTCATAGCCTGTAACCGACCATAGAGAAAGGATTAGAAGGATATTGGATCCTTAAATTAAATATAGTAGGATACATGATACTTACAGTGAGGACCGTGTCATAGTGGGTTTCGGGATCAAAGGACCTCTTCCTCTTGGAAGCAGTTGACTTGGCTATGGTAGTGTTGGTCTTAGGCTCGGAGCTAGTTGCTGCCTTCAAAGCTTCTTTCTTGACGTCTTGGGGAGTGATCATGCTATCGATGTCTTCCAAGGAGAACTTGCTAGCGGACTTCTGAGACCTCTTGGCGCCTACAAAGATTAGGTTAACAAATAAGTATTCCGTCTAATTTTATTTACTTTTAAAATTATTATACTAAAACTTACTTGACATATAGGAATCTGAAGAAATCTCACAAAAAGATTCGATAAATCGGGCTTCAAAAGTTCTAACTTCGGTATCCAGTGCAAGGAACCGCTTTGTTTTCTCTCCTGTACCAGGTAACTTAGCTAATGAAGCAAAATTCTCAACTGCAATAAAAAAGAGGACGCAAAGTTAGGTTAATCATCAAGGATCCTATCGTTACTAATGATCCAGGATCCTACCCTTTCTGACCCACTTTGAAGGAAGGCCAGCCCCACCGGGTATGGAATCACGTCTCACGAAGAATAATTGATTCCTCCAAAAGGAATCATTTCAAGTGACCTTTAGAAGCGGATGGGGTTGTCGAGGCTTGGATTTGAAAAGGAATCGGGCTGGACCATGGGTAGTGAGAGTGTACAGATAGGATAACTCTGGAAGACCGAAATCGATTTTTTTCATCCTCAATAATTCTTCCGATGGTTCCCAACACTCTCCAACGCATCGGCATAGCCTGGATGTAGGATATGCCTGTGGAATCGAAGAAGCTTTGTGTGAAAGAAGAGAAAGGAGCATTATGGACAATAAAGAATGGGCAAGCCTGAAAACACACCCAAGCTTGTGAATACACGTCACAGCGAGCACCGGAGTCATATGGTCGAAACACCGTTTTTTGGCGGAAACAAAGAACGGAACTCATCGACTTCGGGATCCGTGAGTTTGTAGATTTCGATAGAAGGGTTGGCTATTAGGTTTTGTGGTTGCATCTCCGACAACCCAGAGTCATCGGAAGATTGTTCGGACGGCTTAGAGGGAGGTGAAAAAGACGAAGCAACTGACATTATTATCATGTAAAGAAAATAAGAGAGAAAAGAAAGGATACCTGATGATCGCCTAGATATGTGGTTATAAAAGAGATATAGGGACGACATATATAGGTGGTTATGATTAATATCAAGTAAGGGTGTGCAAAGTACAAAACCCGACCCGACCCTATAGAAACCCGACCTGGCCCGAGGACCGAACTTGCAGCAAAATTGAGACTGATGGCCGGACCTTAGATGCCCTAGTCGGTTTAAAGTCGGTCCCGGTTCTGATAAATCGGTTTTCGGGTTTGACCGACTTCAAAGTAGGAGACATAACTGTACACATCGGAAAAAAATCCGGCCAAAAGCAGCATTGGCGTGGGTTCTCAGTAGCGTTTATATTTTTTCTTCTGGTTGTGTTTTAAATATGTGTTGTAGAGCAAAATGAAGAAGATGATTCTTGGCTTCTTGCATTTGGGTTTTCAACTACTAAAGTAAATAGTAACATAGAACTACACAATAAATCCCTTTTATATAAAGTGTGTCAGAATTTGTCCTGTATTTAACTTTTTCTACCTATAAAAGTTAAAGTAAATTACTTTTCCATGTAAAGGATTTCAAACGCCAAACCAAAAGACTTTAATAGTTTGTACATTACACTATAAGATTTGTATGTTTTTTTAACTCTAAATCTCTATACATATATAACTATATATATGCTAGGATTTTTTCGTTTTACTCATGCCGGATAAGAATGCAAGAAAACAAAAACACCCATGGGAGAAGAAAGATGAATGAAACCGATTGTCAAATCAAAAGAAAGAGCAACAAAAACAACTCTCGACCCGTCCATGATGGTTGAAATCGGCTGCATCTGTGTATTCATAACATCAATTGGTCTTTAGGTTTTTTTGCATTTTTCAAGGCCTAATACCCGACCCGACCCGAGACCGATTTTCCCAGAAACTAAGGACCGAAATTAATATATACACTATAGGGTTAGTCCGGGTTCAGGTAAAATCGGGTCGGTTCTTAGGTTAATTTCAGGCTGACCCTAAATCTGCTCACCCCTAATATCAAGGGCTGGATGGTATATATTTCAAAATGGCAGTTATAAGGCATAAATACCCGTCATTTGGGGGGCAATTATTAGGACTGATATTTTCTATGCTAAGGATATGTTATCCTTGAAGATATGTCTGGATCAGTTATCCTCTTGAAGAGTTCCAGAAGCCATGTCAAATATCAAGGATCCTCAGAGGTTGGTATTATTAACAATTGTTTCACGTGTGCAGGTTATTATTCAACAACAGCAACGACTCTATGACTGAGTCTACCTTAATATTCGCTACTGGAAAACTCTCAGCACGTGGTCAAACGAATGTTAGGGGAGTTGTGGAAGAGTGGCGAATAGTTAGGATTTATTGTTATGCGTAATTTTCTTTATAAACATCGAGATAATGATCGATTAGGACTCACTTGTATACACACACACTAAGAGCAGAACTAAAAATTCTCTCTACTCACTAGCAATCATTGTAACATCGATCACAATCTCCAAATACTTGTAACCTTTTTTTATTAATAAATTGGTGATCGACGAGTTGTCATCACCCTGGGTTTTTTTCTTTTGATTTGAACAAGATCAAAAGGTTTTTCCTCGCAACAAATCACGGTGTTCATTTCATACAATCATTGTTATCATCGTAGCACTAGACCTCACATTAACATATTTGGATACATTATCCTTAGCAGATTTTTGTCCAAAACAACGAATAAGTGTGTAACAATTACAAGTATCAATTTAACTATCACTACCCATATCGTGTTTGTAGTTTAACTATTACCCTCAACGAACGGGGGTCCGGGGGAAGTGCCCTTGGCAGCGGGGTTCTAGGGGCGGCAACCCCTAGCGGGGTCCAAGGGGCAGAGCCCCTGGCTGGGGTTAATCTCTCAATCCTTTAAGGTATCTTCTATAAATTAATAAAGTTCAAGGGCTATTTTGTAATTAATTCATTATTTTCTAAGTCCAGGGACCATTCTGAAATTCTTTCAAAGTCTACTTCGTTATTCTGCTCTTTAACGAATTGGGGTTCATTCGTTACTTTTGTCTTCCATAACGAATTGGCTAATTCGTTACTTCATAGCGTATTGGCCTTTATAGCGAATTGGTCCTTATAAGGAATTGGACTTATAACGAACTGGACCTTATTCGTTTGGTCTGGTTAACGAATTAAACTTCTTAGCGAATTGAACCTTTATAACGAACCAATCTTCATAATGAATTAGACCTTATAACGAACTGGTTATCATAACGAATTGGACTCTAACGAATGGAGCTAATTCATTATCTTTCCTTAACGAATTACTTGCTAGTTCGTCCTTCCCCGCTAACGAACTAGGGTTAGGTCAGAATGTCAGAACATTCTCTGACATCCTCGTACGCGTTTTTTCGGCGCCAGAAAGCATCGTCGGAAAACTGGGATCTCGCCGGAAAAGCGAGATCTCGCTTGTTTTCCACCGTTTTTCATCCCGTTCGATCCAGATCTGAGCTAGGATGACCCCTAAGCTCATCCTTTGATTGGTTTTTACCCGATTCCACCCGGATCCCGTGACTTTAACGGTTTAAAGGTGTCGGCTCGTCTTTTCACGACTAGATCTAGCGGGTTTGGATCTATACAATATCATACTATCATTACCTCGGGTTGATGCTCGGGTTTCTTGGTGATTTCGGCTAGAGAGAGAAAGTAGGATGAGAGAGAGCTAAGTGTGTGTTTTTGATGGTCTATGGAGTTAGTGGAAATGAATGGATTTATGGGTAATTATTGTTTATATATGATGGGTCATGGGCTTAAGCCCATGGTCTTTATTCCTTTCCTTTTTAACCCAAGTCCATAACTCATATCTATTTAACCTAACACAAGCCGAACTCATACTACTTAACATCATTATTTTATTAACTGAAACGAGAAAACGAGATCTTACATAATTATAATTAACTAACATATTTTATGTATATATAAAAAATTAATATATATATATATAATATAAACGAAAATATAAAATCCTACGTGTCGCGATGTGGTCGCTCCCCCTATTTTCGGAGTCATCAGATTTGCTTGATTTTTAAATGGAGGCTTCTCATGCATTTGACCCGAATTCACGGGTATGGGTCTTACCAAACCCAGATAATTCTTAAACGGGTTATAGCATCTCATTAAATTAAAAATTTTCTCACCAAATAATTAATGTGAAAATCCTATAAAATAGGATATACTAAAAATTATTATATGATTTTTTTTAAAAAAATATTATTTGTAATTAAGAAACAATTTTATAGTAAAAAAATAAGCGGTTCTTGGGTCTTACCTAACCCAGATAACTTTTAAACCATGTTATAACATCTTAGTTGTTTGTAAAACCTTATTATCATTAAACTCCAAGTATATTATAAATTTCATTATAATAAATAAAATTAAACCCAAAAATGTGTATAAATATTCAAAACGAGTAATGTAAAACAGCCCACGTAATATGTAGTCACCAGATTTGCTTAATTTTTAAATGGAGGCTTCTCATGCATTTGACCCGAATTCATGGGTATGGGTCTCATTAAACCAGATATTTTTTAAACGGGTTATAATATCTCATTAAATTAAAAACTAATCTAACCAAATATTTAATATAAAAATACTATAAATAGGGATATACTAAAAATTAATATATGATTTATTTAAAATAGGATATATATATATATATATATATATATATATATAATTTATAATTAAAAAGCCGATTTTATAGTAAAAAAATTAAACAGGTCTTGGGTCTTATCAAACCCATATTGTTAGGACTGATATTTTCTCTGCTGAGGATATATTATCCTTGAAGATATGTCTGGATCCGTTATCCTCCCGAAGAGCTCCGGAACCATGTCAACGATCAAGGATCCTCAGAGGTTAGTATTGTTAACAATTGTTTCATGTGTGCAGGTTAATGTTCAACAGAAGTAACGGCTATGTGACTTGGTCCACCTTAAATATCACAACTTGGAGGCTACCAGCACGTGGTCAATGGACGTTGGAAGACTAGTGGGATGTGGCGAATAGATAGGACATATTGTTGTATTTCTTTTTTATATAGATCGAGATGAGAACGATTAGAGAGATCACTGTATTCCACAAACTAAGAGCAGAACTCACTATTCTCCCTATAAACGTTAGCAATTATTGTAACTTCGATCTAGTCTCCACAACACTTGTAACCCATTTTTTGATATTAATAAACCGGTGATTGACGAGTTGTTATCACCCGGGGTTTTTTTTATCTGAACAAGGTCAAAAGGTTTTTCCTCGCAACAAATCACTACATTCATTCCATTTTCGTTCATATAATTGTTATTGTCATCATAGCACTAGACCTCACATTGACAGATTTAGATACCTTATCCTTAGCTGATTTTTATCCAAAAGAATTTGGCGCCCACCGTGGGGCAATTGGTGCTATAATCCATATTACTCCTATCAATTTTCGATTTTTTCATACCCATATCACTTTCAATGGCCTCTCAATCAACCTTTGCTTCATCAACCATGCCATCTACGGTTCCTCTCTCATCAAGGACGTTGCCGCCGATGCCTCCGCCAATCACGGGAGCACCTCGGCCTGCTGCTGCTGGAAGCAAGACACAGCTGCCAGTCTTCCAGAGCTCGAGAACCATTGCTGCCACCCCGGTGGTTAGTACTAACAATGATGTTTCATCTATGTTTTCGCAGGTTAAAGCATACATTGTAACGATTCCGAATAAACCAGGTATACCCTAGCCGGTAGACAATAGTTACGTTATATGTAATGTCGGGTACATGAATTACCATAGTAATTATACGAGAATACATGGTTCACTGTATTGATTGTACGTGAATATATAATTCATCGTATTGAATATGCGATTAATCGATCGATAGTTATTGAAACCCGAATGAATCGAGGGTTCAATTATAGACGATATCTATAATATTTAGTGATGTTATGAAGTATTAAAGCTTCGGGATAAGTGAATTAAAGCACAGAAAAAGAATTTTCGATTTAATGGTACGTCGGTACGTTAAACGAAACCCTTAATACCAAACCGAGCAAGAGACGATCGATCAAGCCGAAAAAGATGCGCAATTATTAATAATATGATGTTTTAAGATAATAAATGTCATGGTTTAAGTTTTTAAAGTTTTTAAATTGGTTTTAAATAAATTTCTTTTTTTAAGCCGAAAACGACCGTTTTAGCCTCGTTTTAAGTTAGATTAAACATTTAACCGAAAAACGAACTGAACCAGTTTATCCAAAACGTTATCCAGATTTCAGAAATCCAAACATGTGGCTAGAAATAGAGAGGTGGGTCCCACCCCACCCCCCATTGAATTCCGATCGGCATAAGGGGATCACCCCATTGCCTTGTTATTTTTTTTAAACACAAACATTCAACAATCTTCATTTTCTCTCAACTCCATGAACTAAAAACCGAGATTTGTAGCAAGAACAACGAGGTAAAGATCGAGTTATGTACGTGTTCATCTTCGTTTCTTGAGTTTATTTGCAAGAAAATGAGGTTTCAAAGATGAAAACCGATTCTTGCATGATCAAGTGATGTATACGGGTTATACAAGGGATCTTGGTCCAAGAAAGGAGTTAAACGAACCAAAAACGAATTTTTACGGTTTAAACTTTAGTTTTGAAACAATAACCGAAACTATAGTGTAAGAGGCTTGATTGTGAGTGTAACTTGCTTGGTATTGTGGTATGTTGGTTGTAGGTTCTGTATTTAATGGTAGATAAGGTGGAAAGACGAGTTTGTAGCTTATAGTGGCGGAAAACAAAAGGTATATTTGTTTTATGTTCGGTTATGGATTTTTGGACAGATTGTGGATGGTTTAGAGTTAGGTCATGAAATTTTACAGAGGTGTTAAATACATGAAAATAAGAGTTCTGTGAAATTTTGGTAATTTTTGGATAAAAGATGAATATTTGGTGAATTTAATGCTCGGTTTTGTCTAAAAATGGTGGAAAATAGTTAAATATCATAAAAAATTCTGGAAAATTCCAGATAAGCTTTTTATAACATGTAAAAGTCACACACAAAATTTTAGGTCCGTTGGAGAAGTCTAAGTAGGCTTTTCGGTTAAACGAGTTCTAGGGTTTTCTAGCTCGGTTTTAGTGAAAATGGCATGTAAAAAAGAGATTTTGGTTCTGGAAAAATTATAGGGGACTAGGTGGATGGCAGGGATCATCCAGGAAAAATTTGAGATTTTTCTAAGGTCGTTTGGTATTTACGACATATTTAGTGTTTAAATGGCGTTTAAAAATAGATAAATAAATTTTAAATATAAAAATTAATTCTGGAAATATTTTTATAAAATTCCCCACTGTCAAAAAGTGATTTGTGCAAAATTTGAAGATCCGAGACAAAACGGATAATTATTTGTGCTAAAAAGAAAATAAAAACAAACTTTTAAGGTTTAAAACGCGTAAACCGGTAAAGTTCGCCTAAACGAGCTGACCGGTGTATAAAAACCCTAAAAATGAACTATTTTCATATAATTGAGTTAAACAAGTAAAAATAAATCATCCGAAAATAAATCGGATGATTTGAGTAATTATGTCCGATTTAACAGTTTCCGGTGCACTAAAGACGGAAACGGGTCCCGCGGCCAATCGGGGCGTCTAAACCGAGCTCTAATGTCACAACTTTAATTAAATTATCAGTCAACAGCTATTTTTGGGTCGTGTGTGACCAAACTCATTTCTTGAAACGTAAAAACGGATAACCGTGCTAGGCACGCAAAACGGGGAAAACAAACAAATAGTAATTTGACTACTGAACTCTAAACGATATCACAATCTGAGCCCGGAGAAGTGTTTCTGGGTTAACATTGCCCCCGGAATGGGTACAATACTGGGTTAACAGTGTCCCCAGATGTCCCTTGAAGTGTTTCTGGGTTAACATTGCCCCCGGAACGGGTACAGTACTGGGTTAACAGTGTCCCCAGATGTACCGGTTAACACGGTTAAAGTTATATTATTAGTAATTGTATAGTAACGATCATAGGGATCATATTACAGATTGGACGTGTTAACTGATAATTACTGTTGTTACCTGCTTGCATGTGCTAAGGTGAGTTTCACGAGCCCCTTTTTCTGAATGGTTTTTAAATATTTTCCCGGGGCGGAAAGCATGTTACTATTGAAATGTTTAAGTACATACTGAACGCATGGATTTGGTGGAATTATATATGTTTTATTGTACGGGAATCGTACGGAAATGTACTAAGATGGTAATTGTCTGAGTTGCAAACATTGTAAGGTCCCGCAACACGAGTGATTAACTGAAAGCCGGTAGAGTGTGAATAGTACTATTGGTCTGACAAACCCAACTGGTCCGGCATGGATTTGCTGATGTTTCCCAGCCAGTTGCACATGTCTATTTTGTTGTTATATATTTTTGCTATGTAATGTTAGACATAGCGGTTTGAGGCAGGTCCGTGGGCGGAGTATGCCACGGGGTTGTGTGTGGATAGTCAGAGGTTTCACTTGTGGGCTCAGCATAATTACATCGATAATATCATATTTTGATAATGATTTATCATGGTTTACTCGAATTGTGAAACTCACCAACTATTCGTAGTTGACCCGTTTTCTCACATGCTTTTCAGGTACGATTAAGATGAAGTGATTGCTTACGTGCTAAGTGCTTGATGTGTGTAAGATTTGCGTGCGGGATGTTAGGATACATTATAATAAATAGAATTATGTATCGTATTGTATGATGTGTGTATCACCTAGACGGTAATGAAATATGAGATAATGCAATTTGAAGTATATTAATGTATTCAGTTTTCTTTATAAACAATGTGGTTGATATCAGAGGTGTCTGTGGCGCCCCGGTTACGTTTCCGCTGCGGTTACGGGGTGTTACATACATGGAGCAGTAGAACAAGACCAACCAGAGGATCCTTCGTGAGATAGAAGATCTCAAGAAGACTAAGAGGCCAGCGGAGGATCACACTCCCCTGATACCCAGGATGCTGGATTTCACCAGTCCAGGATCCATGGCTCAGTTTACTCAAGGATCATCTATCCTTCAACAAGGATCCATGGTTCAACAGACTCAAGGATCCTCACTGTTTCAGCCATGATCATCTATCCTTCAACAAGGATCCATGGGTCAACAGACTCAAGGATCCTCACTGTTTTAGCTAGGATCATTTATCCTTCAACAAGGATCCATGGGTCAACAAACTCAAGGATCCGCATACCTCCAGCAAGGATCATCTATCCTTCAACCAGGTCCATGGGTCAACTAGCTCAAGGATCCTCAACTTTCCCACAAAGATCATCCATCATTCAACCAGGATCTTCTGGGTTGTATCTCCAAGGATCCTATAATTCCCAACCCCAAGGATCCTTCTTTCAGAATCAAGGATCCTCAGGAGTTCAACATCAACGATCCTCCGAAGTCCATGAAGGAGATATAATCCCCATGCAAACCATAGCTTCTGGAGGACCAACTCCTATTGCAGACTCCTCCTATCCCAGCTACTCATCCGAGATGCCAACCTTCTCCCAGCAAAGAGGTAAATTGTATGATCCTATATCCTTTAACGCTAACCGTGGTCCCATGCAGGATGCAGGTATCAACCAAGATATGGCCAAGGAGCTACAGAAGCTCAAGGATATGATATCCAGTATTCCCGGGGTGATGCGACCAATCCCCGAGATACCTGAGGAAAGTCACAAGTTATCCAGATTTTCTCCACCTATCTGTGATGCTGAAATCCCGAAGCGATTCCAAACCCCCAATATGAAGACTTATGATGGCACCACGGATCCTGAAGAACATGTGGCACAATACAGAGAAAGAATGAAGATCAATCCTATTTCTGAGAGACTCAAGGAAGCTTGCTTGTGCAAAGGCTTCGGATCTACACTGACAGGATCAGCATTAAAATGGTTGCTAAGTCTTCCTCCCTTTTCAGTTACTTCTTTTTCACATTTAGTTAACTTGTTCAACAGCCAATTTTCCTGTAGTAGGAAATTTGAGAAGTTAACTAGTGATTTATACCGAGTTATCCAACCTAGTGATGAATCCCTTAGGGATTTTGTTACGAGGTTCGGCAGGGAAGCTCTAGAAATCCCTAATCTTGACATGGCTACTGCTGTTGAAGCATTCAAGATGGGACTTCAGAGGGGCTCCCCCTTTTATGATGATCTTGTGATGACTCCTTGCAGGTCTCTAGATGAAGTAAGAAATAGGGCACTCAGATTCATACGGTTGGAAGATGACAAGAGGATCCAGGATCGTCTGGGGAATAAAGCAAAGCAAGAATCCTCTGACAAAAAGCAAGGATTCTCGTTCAAGAACAACAACTTGAAGCCCTACTCCAAATTCAACAACCAAAACGTTAGAGCGGTTGAAGAAGAGGATGATGATGAGGACTACCCCAACATTTCAGAATATTGTTTCTCCGTAGATACCCATGGCTTAATTTGTGCCATGAAGGATCAAGGGGAAAAAGCAAGGTGGCCCCGAAAGAACGAGAAGACAACCACCTTCAAAACCAAGTCTAAGTGGTGTGCTTTCCACGAAGAGTTTGGCCACATGACAGATGAGTGCATTGGCTTAAGGAGGTAAATCGGATACCTCCTAAGCAAGGGCCACTTCAAAGAGCTCTTGGGAAGGAAGAAGTCCAAGATGCAGGATCCTGAAGATCTTCCACAAAAAGCAACACCACCACCACCAGATGCTCATATGATCAACTTCGTCTCCAGAGATTACGACATATTACAAACTTCTTGTCCTAAAGAAGAGTTCAAGCTGGACGATGAAAGAAGACCGCTCATCCCCACTACTCGAATAACTGATGAGAGAATATCCTTAGATTCGAGTGTCCAGGATCCTACTAGAATGAACTGGACGTGCGAATGGTCAATTTCATCTCTGGGGATCCGACATATGTGGAACTTCCTTCTCCGCAGCAAAAAGGCTCGCCAAAGAGATCATGTTGGATAACGGAGACCGATCAATAGTATCCACCACTTTAACGACAGAAAAAAAGATCTTCTTCGATGAGGAAGACAAACTAAACATCCAGGATCCTCACCATGATGGTTTGATTATTACTTTATTTATCGCTAACCATTATGTACGCAGGATCCTAGTGGACGGTGGAAGCTCGATCAAAATCATCCAGCATGATGTCCTTAAGAAGATGAACATTCCAGATTCTGAGATCGTCCCTAGAACATCAGTGCTAGTCGGTTTCAGCGGAGAAACCAAGAACACATTGGGGGACATCAACCTCCCAATTTATATTGAAGGGTTAAATTCATATAAAAAATTTTGTGTTATTGATAACCTTTCTTGTTGCAATGTTATTTTAGGTAGGCCCTGGATGCATGGGATGAAGGCGGTAGCCTCAACGTACCACCAATGCATCAAACTACCTACCCCATGGGGAGTTGTGAAGATAGTTGGTGATCAGGCAGAGGCTAGGAACTGTTATTCCTCATCAATGAAGCCAACAGCCAAGCAGACTATAGCATAGCAACCACAACAACATCCTAGGAACATGCTGGAAGCTTAGAAGAAGGACTTAAAGGAAGTATCCTTGGACCCCGAGGATCCAGATGTGAAAGTGTTCCTAGGATCCAATATCCCTAGCGGAATTGAGGAGGATATGATATCCTTCCTAAAATGAAGAAAATCCACGTTTGCCTTCAAACATTCAGACATGACAGGTATTTCAAAGGAGGTAATCACTCATAAGCTCGGCCTTGATTTATCTATTAAACCCTTCCATCAGAAGCGAAGGAAATTCGCTCCTGAGAGGAACAAGATCATACAAGAAGAAGTTGAAAAACTTCTTAAGGCCGGTATGATCATAGAGGTTCAATATCCTCGATGGTTGGCTAATATGGTTGTAGTTTCAAAAAAGAATGGAAAATGGAGGGTATGCGTTGATTTTACAGATTTAAACAAGGCATGTCCCAAGGATCCTTTCCCGTTACCACATATAGACTCCATGGTGGATGCAACGGCACGACATGAAATGCTTACCTTCATGGATGTTTCCTCTGGATTTCAGCAAATTCAGATGGAACCATCTGATCAGGAGGATACCGCATTCATGACTCCTACCGGCATATATTGTTATATTGCTATGCCATTTGGACTAAGAAATGCAGGGGAAACCTACCAAAGACTGGTCAACATGAAGTTCAAGGATCAGCTAGGCAAAACCATAGAAGTCTACATAGACGACATGGTGGTGAAGTCAAAGAAAGCTGAGGATCACCTCAGGGATCTTGAAGAAGCTTTCAATATCCTTGAGCAGTATAACATGTAACTGAATCCATCAAAATGCCATTTTGGTGTTAAGGCTGGAAAGTTTCTGGGATATATGGTGACTAAAAGAGGAATTGAAGAAAGCCCAGAGCAGATTGAAGCCATCATCAACCTAAAGTCGCCTGCAAACGCCAAGGATGTTCAAAGGCTACCGGAAGAATAGCCGCGCTCAACCGATTCATCTCAAAATCCTTCGAGAAATGCAAAGACTTCTACGACATTCTTAGAAAGAATAAGAAGTTTGAATGGACAGAAAAGCATGAGGCTGCGCTCAAATCCTTGAAGGATTACTTATCCTCAGCTCCAGCCCTGATGAAGCCTGCAGATGGAGAATCCATATATTTATATCTGGCAGTTTCAGGTAATGCAGTGAGTGTTGTTCTCGTCAAGGATCATGAAGGTGAACAACACCCTGTATATTATGTAAGTAAGAGTCTGTTAGATGCAGAAGCCAGGTACTCTCACCTTGAAAAATTAATCCTTGCTTTAATTATGGCTTCTACTAAATTAAGACATTATTTTGAGACTCATACTATTATTTTGAGAACTAATTATCCTGTTAAGAATGTTCTTAGAAAGCCAGAATTGTCAGGAAGGATGGCTAAGTGGGCTGTAAAGCTGAGTGCATATGACATTCAGTATGAGCCAAGAACAGCTATCAAATCATAGGCGCTAGCAGACTTTGTGGCTGATTTCAGCAGTGACATGCAGAAAAAAGCCGACTTGGAGGTTCAGCAACTAGATGCAACCAAGGATCCTTGGATCCTCTTCACAGATGGAGAATCCAACGTAAGAGGAACGGGGTTGTGCATACTACTGAAATCGCCACAGGGGGACATAATACCCCAGTCCATTGCATGTGCGTTTCAAGCTACCAACAATGAGGCAGAGTACGAAGCACTCATCGCAGGTTTACTTTTAACCAAAAGCATGAGGATCAGGTATCTTCAAGTTTATATGGATTCTTAACTTATAACTAACCACTTTAACGGTTCTTATACCGTAAAAGGTGAGAATATGATCAAGTATTTAGAAATTGTGAAGGAATTAGCAAAATCCTTCGAAATGTTTAGTATAGTATAGGTACCAAGAGAGGAAAATGCTGGGGCAGATGCCTTAGCAAATTTAGCCTCATCCTTGAAAATTCTAGAAGATACAAAGATCCCAATCATCCATATACTCTCGCCAGCAATAGGAGAGCAAGAAGTTGGGGAGATAACAAGTGATAAGCAGATTGAACTTTGGGATCCATTATCCTCAGCCAGCCAAGGATCCTGGATCCTCCCAATCAAGAAGTACATTCAAACTGGAGAGATCCCAGCTACGGAGAATCCGAAATCCTTCAAACTCAAGGTATCACAATATATTTTATTAGATATTATGCTATACAGAAAATCTATGGTAGGTCCATACTTAAGGTGCATAGAGGATCCGGAGATCCAAGAAGTACTTAAAGACTTTCACGAAGGTGATTGCGGCAATCACACAGGGGAAGAGCATTATTCTCCAGGATACTTAGGACTCGGTACTTCTGGCCGACGATGAAGAAGGATGCAGTGGAATATTCGAAAAAGTGTGATGCTTGCCAAAGGGATGAAAATATCCTTCATCAGCCAGCAGAACCGATGTATCCTATATCCTCATCATGGTCTTTCATGAAGTGGGGAATGGACATTGTTGGTAATCTACCAAAGGCACCAGGTGGAAAGGTCTTTATGCTTGCCATGACAGACTACTTCTCTAAATGGATTGAGGTAGAAGCATTCGTACAAGTCCGAGAAAGGGAAGTTATATATTTTATTAAAAGGAATATTATAACTAGATTTGGTATTCCTTCTAAAATATTTGTGATAACGGTTCCCAATTTATTGGGAAAAGAACAACTAACTTTTGTGACAGCTAGGGCATAAAGATGATTACTTCAACTCCAGTGCATCCTCAAGCTAATGGTCAAGCGGAGTCTAGCAACAAAATCATCATCAACAATTTAAAGAAGAAGTTAGGAACCAAGAAGGGTAAATGGGCTGAAGAACTGCCATATGTTCTTTGGGCCGACAGGACAACACCCAATAATGCAACGGGCCAAACACCCTTCTCACTGATGTTTCGATCAGAAGCAGTTATTCCTACAGAGATGGTGGTTCCCACAGCTAGGATAACAATCCGTGATCTTGAGGCCAATGTAGAGATCCTTCTTGAAGACTTGGATACTGTTGAAGAACTTAGAAACCTGGAAAAAATCAGAATGGCAGCTAATCAAGAAAGGGTAGCTGGAGCATACAACAAGAACATCAGGATTAGAAGATTTCAAGAGGGAGATTTAGTTTTGAGGAAAGCCTTTCAAAACACAACCAATCCGGCTGATCGGAAGTTAGCACCAAAATGGGAAGGTCCTTATCTGATAGAGTCGGAGGCAGGAAAGGGGGCATATCATTTGCTCACTATGGAAGGCAATAGGTTACCAAGAGCATGGAATGCTATCCACCTCAAGAAATACTTTTTCTGATCAAGACCAAGTATCCTCTAAGGATTGAATATCCTTAAAGGATCAAGGATCCCCAAAATTGGTAATATCTATCTGATCATTTATCCTTTTAAACTCTTTTTACTTATTTAAGGATAATGTATTCTTAACATTTTTTTGTTTCTTCCAAGTTTTAAGAATCAGTGCAGGATATTAATAAGATGTGTAATAACCAAGAGGTTGGCCACCTCTCCTTTGCATTCAAGGTACTCTACTATTGCCTTTGGCCTAGCCCACGATTGGATATGACCCCCGACGGTCATATCCCCTAAGGTTTAAAGGTTTTCACCTTTCTTATAAATTAGAGTTTCTACACTCTTGCCTGGAGCGCACGATATCCAACGTGTAGTCCGGGGCAGCGGGACCAGTACACGCTTAGTGGCTGACAATATCGTTGCTTTCGGCTATATGGAGGATCCTGCGATTTATGGTAGACGTGCCATACCACCGGTTTATAACGTTTTCACGTTATCTTACGTTTGGGCTAAATCCCGGTTTGGGCAAGTCCCCAGTTAACATCCGTATTTGGGCTTGTCCCCAGTTTTGGGCTTGTCCACAGTACACGGGCTTGTCCCCAGTTTTGGGCTTGTCCCTAGTTTCACGGGCTTGTCCCCAGTACACAGGCTTATCCCCAGTTGCACGCACTTGTCCCCAATTTATTGATGGGCCTGTCCCCAGCTTAATGGGTTTAATCCCAGTTGACATTATGAGTTGTTTGCAACAGATTTACTAAGTTCATTTTGAAGATCAAATCTTATGGATTCAAAATCCTTAAATTTCTCCTACAAGGATTGCCGAAGGTTCAATAGTTACGGTAACTTAGGTCTACTTAGACCTTGTGGTATGATTTCTACTTTTAAATTCGTATTGGTTTGGCTAGGATTCTTATATATCTTTTGGTTTAAATATTTAACATCTTTGAATTATTTCTATTAGGATATTCTATCCTAAAAGATTTTAATTATTTTTTTAAGGATATTATATCCAAAAATTTCTATAATCGCTTTTTTTTAAGGATATTCTATCCTAAAAATTTTTACTCAAGATTATTTCTTAAAACTCTCGATAAAGATAAGATTATATCAAATAAACTTTCAAAATAATAAGTAACAAAGCAAATAGTCAAAAGATTTAGATTATCATTAATATAAGTCACGTGGACGTATCCAAAATTCTTAACTCGGATTTCACCATATAAAAAATGGACCATCCACCCGGGTTAAGTAAAGGTTACTAATTGTTCTTAAGATGCAGGAAAATTAAAGTCAGAGGCACTAAAGGTTTCATCCCCACAAACAGAGGATCCATCCACCTTCAGTACCCCTGAAAATTGTCTTGAGGATCACTGATCCTTAAACCCTACTTACTATTGTTTATTACAAACCAGATTATCCTTAAAAACATCAACATAAAAAAAGAACAAAAGGTGGGCTCGGGACTTGTCTTCTTTATCCTTCATCGCCCACTTATGCTGCATCTTCACCCTCTGCAGCACCTTCTCCTTCACCAGCTTCAGCCACCTCCTTGACGCCACTAGTCCCAGCCTCATTTTCCTCAGCCATCTACTCATCCTCTTCGCCACCAAGAGCTTCCAGGGCAGACTTCCACTTGTTCACGTCCCAGGTCGCCTTATCGAAAGCAGAGTCACTGGCCTCCTTCTCCATCTTGATCTGCACTTGGAAAACCGACCTAGCGGCCCACATCTTGGCCTCATCTGTAGCCTGCTTCACCGCTTCTTGGTGCTGGGTCTCCGCTAAGGATAGCTGATCCTCAAACTGTTTTTTGTCTTTGGAGAGTTGGATCATGGCTTTGTCCTTAGCAACCACGGATTTCCCTAGTCCTGATAGCTTCTCACTCATCTGACTGACAATCTTTTCGTAATGCTCTTTGAAAGCATTCATAGCCTACAACCAACAAGAAGTATAACTTACGAGGATATTGGATCCTTAAAAGCGATGTTACAGGATACAGGATACTTACATTCAGGACCATGTCATAGTGAGTTTCGGGATCAGAGGACCTCTTCCTCTTGGATGCGGCAGACTTAGCTCTGGTCATTGCAGTCTTAGGCTCGGAACTGGTTGCTGCCTTCAAGGCTTCCTTCTTAATGTCCGGAGAGGTGACCATACAATCAATGTCTTCCAAGGAAACCCTGCTAGCTGACTTTTGAGACTTCTTGGCGCCTACAAAGGATAAGTAAACAGATAAGTATTTCTTCTAATTCTATTTACCTTAAAATTACTATAATAAACTTATTTGACATGCTGGAACCCGAGGAGATATCACAGAAAGCTTCAACAAAGCGGGCTTGAAAGGTTCTAACCTCGGTATCCAGTGCAAGGAACCGTTTTGTTTTTTCTTCTGTACCAGGTAACTTACCCAAAGAAGCAAAGTTGTCCACTGCAAACAAAAAGAAGATTCAGAATTATAATTAAAGCATCAAGGATCCTACTATTTTCTAAGGATTCAGGATCCTACCCTTTCTAACCCACTTTGAAGGAAGGTCAATCCCCCCAGGTATGGAGCCACATTTTACAAAGAAAAACTGGTTCCTCCAGAAGAGATTGTTTAAAGTCACTTTCAAGATCGGGTGGGGTTGTCGAGGCTTGAATTTCAAGATGAAGCAGGCAGGACCGTGAGTAGTAAGGGTGTATAGATGTGAAAGTTCTGGAATACCGAAGTCGGTCTGTTGTTCCTCGATGATTCTTTCTACAGTGTTGAGAACTCGCCATACCATAGGCATAGCCTGAATATAGGATATGCCCGTGGAATCGAAGAAGCTTTGGGTAGAGGCAGGGAATGGGTAGCGATAACCAATCAAGAAAGGACAAGCAGGCATACAAACCCAGGTCTGAGAGTAAATGTTGCATCGGATTCCGGCATCGTATGGATGAAACACTGTTCCCGAAGGAAACAACGCTCGGAGTTCATCTATTTCGGGATCTGTTAGCTTGCATATTTCAATGGAAGGGTTGGCTATCAAGTATTGGGGTTGCATCTCAGATAACCCAGATTCATCGGTCGATTGGTCAGAATGACGAGAAGGGGAAGAAGAAGACGAATCAGTAGACATTATTCAGAGACAATGAAAATAAGAAAAGAAAGGGATGGATACCTGATGCGTCGCTTGGATGTGTGATTATAAGAAAGATATAGGACGACACATATATAGGCGGTTATGATTATCTCATGGGCCAAATGGTAAATATGTCTGGCGAAACCGTCCCATCATCCAGTTTTCGCAGAAGTTTGAAATTCAAAATGACAGCTGTGTTCCACTATCACCCGCCATTTTGGGGGCAACTGTTATGACTGATATTTTCTCTGCTGAGGATATATTATCCTTGAAGATATGTCTGGATTCGTTATCCTCCCGAAGAGCTCCAGAACCATGTCAACGATCAAGGATCCTCAGAGGTTAGTATTGTTAACAATTGTTTCATGTGTGTAGGTTAATGTTCAACAGAAGTAACGGCTATGTGACTTGGTCCACCTTAAATATCGCAACTTGGAGGCTGCCAACACGTGGTCAATGGACGTTGGAAGACTAGTTGGATAGTGGCGAATAGATAGGACATATTGTTGTATTTCTTTTTTATATACATTGAGATGAGATCGATTACAGAGATCACTGTATTCCACACACTAAGAGCAGAACTCACTATTCTCTCTGTACACGTTAGCAATTATTGTAACTTCGATCTAGTCTCCACAACACTTGTAACCCATTTTTGATATTAATAAAACGGTGATCGACGAGTTGTCATCACCCGTGGTTTTTTTCTTTTGATCAGAACAAGGTCAAAAGGTTTTTCCTCGCAACAAATCACTGTGTTCATTCCATTTTCGTTCATATAATTGTTATTGTCATTATAGCACTAGACCTCACATTGACAGATTTGGATACCTTATCCTTAGCTGATTTTTATCCAAAACACATATTGCTTTTAAACCGGGTTATAACATCTCATTAATTTGTGAAACAATTTATCATCAAACCATAAATATATTATTAACTCTCATACAATCAAAAAACTAAAAACTCAAAAAATAAATAAATATTAGAAAAAAATATATAAAATAACCCCCATAAACGAAAACATAAAAATCCTACGTGTCGCGATGTGGTCGCTCCCTCTTTTTTTGGAGTCACCAGATTTGCTTAATTTTTAAATGGAGGTTTTTCATGCATTTGACCCGAATTCACGGGTATGGGTCTCATTAAACCCAGATATGTCTTAAACGGGTTATAACATCTCATTAAAGTAAAAACTAATCTCAACAAATATTTGATATAAAAATTCTATAAAGTAGAGATATACTAAAAATTAATATCTGATTCATTTAAAAAAATATATATATTATTTATAATTAAAAAACCAATTTTATAGTAAAAAAATAAACGAGTCTTGAGTCTCATCAAACCCATATAGTTTTTAAACCGGGTTATAACATCTCATTTATTTGTGAAACAATTTATCATCAAACCATAAGTATATTATTAACTTTCATACAATAAAAAAAATTCAAAAAATAAATAAATATTATAAACAAATAATATAAAACAACCACCGTAATACGGGGGATAAAAACTAGTGTATATATATAGGTATAAATGTCTATAAATCACAAATAAAATGACTAATATATTACAAATGAGTCGAGCCCGATCTGAACTTGAACTTGAAAAGTTACTCATGAAGCAACTCGAGCATCAACATAAAACTCAAAACAATCTCTTAAATTAAACAAGCCAAGCTTTTGAACTAGAAAAGTTACTCATGAAGCAACTCGAACTTCAACATAAAACTCAAAACGATCTCTTAAATTAAACAAGCCAAGCTTTTGAACTAGAAAAGTTACTCATGAAGCAACTCGAACTTCAACATAAAACTCAAAACGATCTCTTAAATTAAACAAGCCAAGCTTGAGACAAGCTCGATCAGTTTGGCTCGATACATGTCTAGTTTCTAGAGAATTTCTAAAGTTCTTAATAAAATGCGACATACAATGCAAAAATATTATGTATGTAAGTTAAGAATATAGTGACAAATATGAGTTGAGTGTCGGTAAGTTTGACTTGTCAATGCTAGAGCTTTCCATGGCATGGGCTTATGTTCGTCTTTTTGTAACGAGTAATCAATTTTACAAAAGAAAGAAAGAAAAAAAGAAAAGAAAAAAAAGGCTATATATATTGGTGTGGTCATTTTAAAAAGATAATATACATGTAAGGGGTTGTTTGTTTATATCTGAATGGAACCATTCAGATGTAAACATCTGATTCATTCAGACTTATATTGTTTGGTTCCAAACAGAAAAACATCTGAATGGTTAAAATTAGGTTTGAATTAGAGATGAGCATGGTACCGAACCGTTACCGACCGGTCCCGATCCCGAAAATCCCGATCCCGAAAATCCCTAATTCTTGGTACCGGTACCGGTACCGAAATATTCGGTTCGGTACCGGTACGGTACCGGTACCGGGATTATACCGGTACCGGAGGTAAAAAATCGAGAAATACCGGTACCGTACCGTACCGGTACCGGTACCGTACCGATCCCGAAACTTAAAACTTTGGTACCGATTCGGTACCGACGGTAATCGGTACCGGTACCGATTTTGCTCATCCCTAGTTTGAATCATTCAGACTTATTGTTGTTGCTGAATGACAGATGCTCATTCAGATCTGACTCATTCAGATCTGAATGAACCAAACAACCCCTAAGTCTCAAATATAAGATATGTTACATAAAGGCTACCCAAATACATTTAAATATTTAAACCATGGGGAGTTTTGATTTAATCCGTATATATTAAATCCTAAAATAGTAAAATGAAATAGGATGATCCATTTATGACTACCATTCGGCCTATTTTGAGTCCTAAAACAAAATTTTAAGATTCTTTATGGTTTATTCTTTATTTTAATGTTTTGGAACAATGTTTGGAACCACACTCAATGTTCGGGCAAGTATTTCTGAGACGGGATATCAACTGCACATATTAATTTTGACGTTCCAGACCTGACACGCCTAAAAACACCATTAAAAAGAAAACTCACTACTATAATAGAAACCATCTTAAATCTGGTTTCGAACTTTAAGATTAAATAATTGGATATACATTATTTAATAAAGTTTTGTAATCTATCCTATAAAAAAAATCTTACCAAACACTTTTACCGGTCATCTGATATCTCTTGTAGCATGGTGGATTTTAATTTTCATTATGTTATTATCAGTTTGTGAAAAAAAAAACCTTTTATCAAAAGAAACACCAAATAGTTCACGTAACAATACAATCAATCATTTTAAAAAAATAATGCTTTCAATAAAATTAAATATAATAATAAGAGTATTTATCTTTTAAGTTTTGGGAATGATTGTTATATTTTTAAGAGGCAATTTCATAGAATAGTAATTAAGTTTCAAAAGTGTTCTAATTAGGTCATTTAACTTTAAAAGTAATTCAATTAGGTCACTTAACTTTCATATTTTATTAAATGCAATTTCATAGAATAGTAACTAAGTTTCAAAAGTGTTCTAATTAGGTCACTTAACTTTAAAAGTAATCCAATTAGGTCACTCAACTTTCATATTTTATTAAATTAAAGGTTTTAACATGTTTTTTTAACGTTTTTATTTTTTGTTTCACATAAGAAATTTTTTTTATCTTTTTGTTGATGTTAACGTTGAGTGGCGACGTGAATTTTATTTTTTATTTTTGAATTTTAATATAATTAACGTTTTTTAATTTTTTTAAAATATAACTATATATATTGCAAATTCCGACCCCCACATCTTATCCTCCATTTCTTTCTTGACAAACAAAAAAATCGGTGAGACTTGATTTGAAGATTTAGTGACCTGATTTAAGAAAAATATGCATGAGTGACCTAATTGGAACACTTTTGAAAGTTGGTTACTATTCTATGAGATATTCCCTATTTTTAAACTTTAATTTTAAATAGATTTCAACTACCCAAGAAAGCAAGTATATCAAAAGAACTACTCACTTCGTTCCATTATAAGTGTTCAAGTTTAAAAAATACAAAGTTTAAGATGGATTGAATGATCATTTTTTTTCTTATCAAATGACAACAATACCCTTGAAAAGTGAGTCCATCAATATTGTTTATTAATGTTAGGTGTGTGTGTTTAAGGGTAAACTTGAAAACTGGTTAATAAATTTTGAAAGTGAACACTTGTAATGAGACAAATAAAAAAGAAAATATGGATATTTATAATGAGACGGAGAGAGTATTTAGGAAGATCGACTGAATCTTGGAAAAACATTTAATAAATCATTTCTTTCTTTAGCTATTCATGTCATGTATTTTTGTTTAATTTAATATATTGGAAGGAGGACTGATTCTTCCTCCGGCACTTGCGGAGACTACACCTTAGTCCATAAACCAACAAAAACATGTATCAAGTCATGTCACAAGTGTGTATGTGCCGGCACTTTCCTAACCTTCAACTTGCCTTTCACCTATTGGGATAAGCACCCTCCCATACCCCACCCACCCACCCATACCCCCTTAATATATGTATGTGTATGTGTATGTGTATGTGTATGTGTATGTGTATGTGTATGTGTATGTGTATGTGTATGCTAAAAGTTCTCTCTTTTTCTCAATTTACGATCTCCAATGCCTAAATCTTTGCAAACCCATATAAGGAATGTCCTCAAGAAAGTCAACTCGTTGACCAAAGTCAACAACTTCAAGAACAAGCCCACCATGAAATCATGTGCTCTTGATCTCATTTCATCTTTCATAGCCATGGATGTCTCAAACCAACTCAAGAAAGTCTTCGATTTCTTCGATATAGACGGCGATGGCAAGATTTCTCAAGTGGAGCTCACAAATGTGTTGTTGAGTTTGGGTCAAGAAAAGTCAAAGGCCACCATTGAAGCTCAAGGAATACTCAAAGAGGTTGACTTTAATGGTGATGGGTTCATTGACTTAGATGAATTCATGACCATCATGAATGGTTCCAAGCCTGTTTTTGCTAGTTGTAAGGATGATAATGGTGATGATGATCTTAGAAATGCTTTTATGGTGTTTGATAGTGATAAAAATGGACTCATTTCTGCAAGGGAGTTGCAAAAGGTGCTCATGAGTCTTGGATGTAGCAATTCTAAGATAGGACAATGTAGGAAAATGATTAAGGGTGTTGATAAAGATGGAGATGGTTTTGTTGACTTTGAGGAGTTTAAGTCAATGATGTCTATAGGTATCCACTAGTTTGAATATTGAAAACTAGGTACTCTTATCATTTATTTATCATGCATGCTTATTATCTGTTCATTATGCATGTATTATAATGTACAATCACTATGTATGTATGGATTGTATGCTAAGAGAGAAATTATATTACAACCACTTTTATCTTTTATTTATTTTCTGGGTTTTGTATTAAAAACAATATTTTGATGTATACATAATTTATTAATATATTTATATGGTGATACAATGTAATAACTAATTAAGATACTCGTATTTGGACCAACCAGACAAAAACAACACGTCTATCTTTTTTTATCAGTAAAAGTTATAGCTCCTCTAAAGTATAAACGTAAATGATGTTGTGAGTTGTGACTTGTTACAAACAACAATAGGCCATCTCCCAAGTTTCAGATCCAATTTTCCTCACACGGAGCGCACTTTTTAATTCTAACGGGTTTTCTCAAATTTCATGATTTGTATTTGTTCCTCCTTTACAATAAAATTACACGACACGTCGACCCGTGAATTTTATTGAGTCACATGTTTATTTATGGGATGTTTGGGTGTGCTTTTAGATTTGTTTATTTGCTTTTTAGAAAAGCAAAAGACGCTTTTGAAAAGCTTCATTTTGAAGCTTTTTGAGGAATTTTACCACACATTTTTTTTTGCCTTTCAACAAACAAATAACAAATTAGCAAGTTTTGAAAGCTCACCCAAACACCTCCTTAGTCCTTAGTTTAGTTTTAGTTTTAGTCATTTAAATTTGATGTCTTAAGATTTGATAATACATATCAGATGGCTAATTTTCTTACAAGAAGGTTTCATCATATTTGAATTTGCTAATATATGGAGGAATTTATACTTGTTTATGTCGACTTAGCTGGTCCCTAATTAAAATATGCCCGAAGTTGATTTTTTCGTAAAAACAGACACAAAATAATTTAGCAAAAACGTTTCCGACTTAAAAGTTCAATGTTAAATGTCCTTTAGCAATCCATTTGAGGCGGTTTTTCCACAATAATTGTCTATGTAGCGGTGTCATATGATTTACGCATTTAATATACATGTTATATTTTTTTAGCAACAAAGTTTTATATTTACCTTATACTTAAAACTTGAATCCAGATTTTCATATTATATGATCGATGCATTTAATTTACATGTTATGCAATATATAATGCATAACATATTTTTGGTTTTTTCTTACAAAAGTCACTCTACTTCTTTTTGCATGTAAAAGACCCTCTATGTGATAATTTTGAACAAAACCATGAAATAGCCTACTATAACTAGTTTAGAGGCCCACTAAAACTCATTTATTATATAATAATAATTGAATTAAAGAAATTTATGCAATATTTATTCATTATCTCCTACTTTACCCATACGACCACACCACCATGAAACCACCATACTTCCCGTCACCTACCACGTATATCGGTGACCCACCTGGTCACATACTCCGTCTTACACATTCATCATACCTTCTACATTGATTTTATTAACAGTTTTCAACACTGTTAATAGAAATGGCCTAATATAACTAGTTTAGATGGCCCACTAAAACTCATTTATTATATAATAATAATTGAATTAAAGAAATCTATGCAATATTTATTCGTTGTCTCCTACTTACCCATACGACCACACCACCATGAAACCACCATACTTCCCGTCACCTACCATGCACATCGGTGACCCACCTGGTCACATACTCCGTCTTACACATTCATCATACTGTCTTACACATTCATCATATTTTGAAAACTGTTAACTGAATCAACGTAGAAGGTATGATGAATGCGTACGATGGAGTATGTGACCATGTGGGTCAGTGATTTGATAGGCGACCGGAAGTATGGTGGTTTCATTGTGGTGTAACCATATAGGTAAAGTAAGAGACGATGAATAATAGCATAGAGTCCTTTAATTCAGTTGTTAACGACTTTTGTGAGAAAAAGCTAAAAGTAGGTTTTTTTATGGTATTTTCCCTATATTGTATCACTATTACTTTTATGTAGTTTTTATTATTGCATGGGTTTTAAGAGCATTGATTGTATGCATTGAGCATGAAAATTGCTTGTTGCATGGAAAGGGCACTATGCACGTGGTGAACTAGGTCGTCCCACCATATATCATAATACTCGAAGTGGTTGCCTTGCATGACCTTTGATTTGGCATGCCTATTTTGGACTTGCAAGATTGAACAATGACATTAATGTCATAAATCAGTCACCAATATTCAACTAAGTGTTAAATGGTAACGAATCACCATATAATTTTATCGTGAATGGTAAGTTATACGACAAAGAGTACTGTCTTGCATATGAATTATATCCTGAATGGGCCACACTTGTAAAACCTTCTTGTTTTCACAAGACCCAAAAGAAGCAAGAATTCAAAAAAAAACATCACAAATCTACAAGAAAGAATGTAGAGAGGTTGTTTGGTGTCCTCAAAGCTCGATAGCACATCATAGAAGGTCCAACAAAGGGGTAGAGTGTCAAAATGATAACCGACATCATGTACACATTCATAATATTGCATAACATGATCATAAAAGATGAAGGGTACGATATAACCAACTAGACGGATGTTAAAGATGAAATAGAACTGGCAAGCCATAGGGTGACATTATATTTTGAAGCATGCTTGAACCGGTTTAGAATTTTATGTAGCAAAAACCTTCATAATATGTTTTGAGACGATTTAGTTAAATAATTTTGGCAGAGAATAAGATCCATATTTATATTTATTTATTCATGCAATGTTTTTATTATTAATTATGAAATTCTTTATTTTCACTTTATGTAATGTTTTAACTTGTAATTTATATTTGTTTTATGACTTTAATACTCCCCACACTACCAACCTGCTTCAACAAACAATCAATAATATTATATACACATCGCATTTGATACTCATAACCATAAGCTCTTCAACTATTAACTTGTTGCAAAGACGAAGCAGGCGAAGGTTGATTAAGTTCATTCTTTAACTCTTTAAGAATCTGAAACACCTGCTGTTCACGCACCACCACAATGCTCTCCCTGCAGATTTATACACAATATCCCTTCACTTTAACAATTTTTTCCTTTCAAAATAAACAAAAAAGGTCAATAAACGCAACCAACAATTTAGAGCTAGACTGAATTCGCAACAACATTACACGATAACATTCAGAGCGTTACCAGAAACACTCTATTCAACTTTACAAGTAAAAAAAAGAGCAGACACAAAGAAACGAGCTTACGAGTAGGAGGCTTGTGTTGGTTGCGAGAAGCCATCAATTCAATTATGTAAAGTTGAAATTGCACCCCGATGGTGATTGAAATCAGAGCAAACATATGGTCAAATGGCAGCTCCTCGCTACGAAGTTGGAGCAGACGATACCTGTAACGATTCCGGCAACTCCAGGTATACCCTAGCCGGAATATACTATTTACGTGTTATTTAATATTGATTATATGAGTTATAGCACATTGATACGAATATATATGGTTCACAGTATGAATCATACTCAATTATATAGTGAATCATATTGGAATTACAATTAACCAATGAACGATTATTGAAACCCGAACGAATCGGGAATTACATTATAGACGAAGTATATAATGTTTAGTGATATTTACGAAGTATTAATGCTTCGGGATAAGTAAATTATAGCACAGAAAAAGGATTTCGATTTAATGGTACGTCGGTACGCTAAACGAAACCTTTAACACCAAACCAAGCAAGAGACGATCAATCAAGCCGAAAAAGATGCGTAATTATTAATAATATGATGTTTTAATGTCATGGGTTAAGTTTTTAAAGTTTTTAAATCAGTTTTATATAAATTTTATTTTAACCCGAAAAACAACCATTTTAGGCTCGTTTCAAGCCGAATTACGAGTTTAAACGAGAAACGAACTGAACCAGATTATCCACAACATTATCCGGATTGCGTAATCCAAATGTGTGGACAATATTTGAGATGTGGGCCCCCCCCACACCCCCACATATGGCCGGCCACCCCCCTTGTTCATATTATCTTTCATTTTTCTTTTTTTCTATCACAAAATCTCTCAAACTCTCTCAAATCCTTCAAACCTTCAAACATTCAATCCAAATAACCCAAGTTCTAACCAAGATTTGAAGGTATAACATATGTTTTTAAGCTTGAATTTTGTTTTCTAACTTCATGATCTTGAGAAAAGGAGGTTTCATGTGAAAAATGGGTGAAAACCCGAGATGAAACCGATTCTCGTGTGATCAAAGGATGTATACAAGTTATACAAAGGATTTTGATCCAAGTAATTAGTTAAAAGAGTTTAGAATGAAATTTTACGGTTAAAATCTTGTGAAAATGAGTTTTCATGTGAAAGATGGGTGAAAACCCGAGATGGAACCGACTCTTGCATGATCAAGGGATGTATACATGTTATACAAGGGATCTTGGTCCAAGAAAGGAGTAGAAAGAGTCGAGAACGGATTTTTACGGTCAAAATCGTTGTTTTGATGTTTTAACCGACACTAGAAAAGTAATGGCTTGATTGTGGGTATAACTTGCTTGGTGTGGTGTTGATGTGCTTGTAAGTGTTGTATCTAGCGGCTAGCAAAGGCTAGAAACCGAGATCCTTGCGATCTAAAGCTAGAAAACACAAAATAGTTCGGTTTTCGTGTGTTTATGAAAAATGGACAGATTGTTGTGTGCTTAGAGTCGGGTCACGAAATTTCACAGAGATGATCTACACATGAAAATATGAGATCTGTGAATTTTTGGTAATTTTTGGATAAAAGATGAATATTTGGTGAATTTAATGCTCGGTTTTGGCCAAAAATAGTGAAAAATAGCTAAACATGATGAAAAATTCTGGAAAATTTAAGATAAGCTTTTTATAACATATAAAAGTCACCCACAAAATTTGAGCTCAGTTGGAAAAGTCTAAGTAGGCTTTTCGGTGAAACGAGTTCTAGGGCTTTCTAGCTCGGTTTTGGGTGAAAATGGCTTGAAAAAATGAGTTTTAAATTCTGGAAAAATTCCAGGAAGTTATGAGGATGATAGAGATCATCCTAGAAAAATTTGGGATTTTTCTAAAGTGTTTTGGTATTTTTGATATATTTAGTATTTTAATAAGATTTAAAAATAGATAAATAAATGTAAATATAGGAAAATAAATCTGGGAAAATTCCAGAAAGTCATGAGGATGATAAAGATCATCCCAGAAAAATTTGGGATTTTTCTAAAGTGTTTTGGTATTTTTGATATATTTAGTGTTTTATTAAGATTTAAAAATAGATAAATAAATGTAAATATAAGAAAATAAATCTGGAAAATTTTTACAAAATTCCTTACTGTCAAATTAAGTTTTGTGCAAAATTTCAAGACCCGAGACTAATCGGGTAATTATTTGTGCTAAAAAGAACATAAAAACAAGTTTTTAAAGCTTAAAACGTGTAAACCGGCAAAGTTCGCATAAGCGAGCTGACTGGTACATGAAAACTCTAAAAATGGACTATTTCATAAATCTAAGTAAATTAAGTAAAAATAAATCATCCGAAAATAATTCGGATGATTTGGGTAATTTTACCCGATTATACCGTTTCCGGCACGGAAACGCCGGAAACGGGCCCCACGGCCAAACGGGGTGTCAAACCGAGCTATAATTTCATCACTTTAACTAAATTGACTGTCAAACTCTAAGCAATGTCACAATCTGAGTCCTTAGAAGTGCCACGGGGTTAACATTGTCCCCGAATCGAGTACAGTACTGGGTTAACAATGTTCCCAGATGTACCGATTGATACGTATTTAAGTTATGGGAATTATATAGTAACGACTAGATATTATATTACAGATCCAGGCACGTAGCTGTTCCTTATATTACTCACCGACTCACAAAAAGGTGAGTTTTCACGAGCCCCTTTTAATGAATTGTTTTAATTATATTTTCCCGGGGCGGAAAACATGTCTTATTTAAGTATTTAAGTACATACCGATCGTATGGAAATACTTGTACATTTATATATATATGGTCTGATGCACAGAATATACAAAATGTTTATCATGTGTTATTGTTCTGGGGTAACATAGTTCCCAGGGGTTATTATTGTTCTGGGGTAACATAGTTCCCAGGGGTTATTATTGTTCTGGGGTAACATAGTTCCCAGGGGTTATTATTGTTCTGGGGTAACATAGTTCCCAGGGGTTATTATTGTTCTGGGGTAACATAGTTTCCAGGGGTTATTATTGTTCTGGGGTAACATAGTTCCCAGGGGTTATTATCGTTCTGGGGTAACATAGTTCCCAGGGGTTATTATTGTTCTGGGGTAACATAGTTCCCAGGAAGTTAATGGAAATGTTCTGGGGTAACATAGTTCCCAGCATGATTATATTGTTAATAAATGATTATTAAAATGATTTGTCAGTGTTTATTTAAATTAGTGAAACTCACCAACTATTCGTAGTTAACCCGTTTTCTTTACATGTTTTCTAGGTATGCCCAAGTTGGAATGATTGATATGTGCTTAACTATCTGTGCTACCTGTTGGAAGCTTGCTGCTCTATGTTTTGTAATGAATATATATTAATGTCTTATTGGTAATATATGTGTGTGACACCTAGACAGTAACGCAACTCGCAACAATGTAATATGTTATAAATTAATGTAGTGGTATTTTCTTTATAAGCAATGCTGTTGATATCAGATGTGTCTGTTGCATCCCGTGTACGTTTCCGCTGCGGTTACGGGGTGTTACAGAACTTGGTATCAGAGCCATTGGTTATAAAGAATTAGGATGTCTGAAAAAGATACCTAAAATATAACCAGTAGCTCAAGTATTATAGGATCTGAATATCAACTAATAATATATTGTGACGAGATCGGGATGAACTTGGATGGACAAGTGGGTTATTATGGTCCGGAACATAATAACAGACTTGTCTGCACGAGGGAATTCAGGGGAAGTCACGGGGGACTTAAATAGGTAAACTTGGCAACATATGTGTAAATGTATAATAATATTATTATGTGGCAAAATTGTATAAGTAAGTGCATGTTAATTTGATTTTGAATTACACTATGAAAAGGGACTATATGTTTGTTAACTTGTGTGCAGGTAAAAATGGCAAGAACACCTAGTGTGTCGACGGAAGAGGACCCGGAAGAGGTCAGTTCCGGGGCCTCTGGAAGCCCAAGTGTAGCACCCAGCTCCGAGCCTTCAGAGGCTAGTCATAGTGCCTCTAGACAGACCACCCCAGCTAGGAGTGCTAGTTTACCCTCCCCTGCTAGGGTTACCAGGTCTCCTACCCCGCCCGCACCACAGACCGCCCCGATTCCCCCCAGACACGGTCCCCGCCTCACGGCGCGGATCAGTGCCCCGTATGTTCCGCCCACTGTTACCCCACCCAGATCCACATACCACCGGGGCGAGTCTTCCCGCCCCCAACCCGAGCCTGCAACCCTACCTGTGTGGGGTCTTCCAAGGCAGGAGCGGGACTTGGCGGCTTGGCTACGTGTTCTCACCGAGCAGGTGAACGAGCACTCTGCCGCCCTGGTCGTGGGGGTACAGAGGCGGGCGTACCTCGGGGACAGCATACTGGACCACCAGTATGCTATTAACCAGTTAAAAAGGGAGTGCTCATACTCCCACTGGTTGATCGACCAGATGGAAACCCGAATGCGGGTTATGATGGCGGTGTTGGTGGTGCTGGTGGCGGTGTTGGTGGGGTTGGTTTACCACCATGTGTAGATGTGTTGGATGGTAGAATCTTGAACCGCTTTTTGATACTCCGTGTAAGTAGTTAGTGGTGATACTAACACGGAGTGAATCTTGTTTAGTTATAGTACAACCACTGGCCCATAGGGGGTCTCTTGTAGGGCATATCATTATCGATACTTTTGGGTATCATTCAAGCACTGACCCATTGCGGGTTATGTCGAGGATGATACCAACATAGGCCCTTTGTATTAAAACTTAGTTGTGTAATGATGACTGGGAAGTATGTAAATGGATGTTTGTGTAATATGTACTAATGTTTATTAATGTATGGAATGTGTTTGTGTTTCATAATTTGGAATGGTATTAATTATATGTGTTTCCTTGATGTTGTGTAGAATGGCACCGAAACGATCAACGAAAATATCGGAAGTAGATGTGAGCCGTTTGATTGCTCAACAGTTGGAGGCGGCGATACCAGATATAGTATCGCGCATCGCCGCCAGTATTAATAACTCGACCAATCCAACCCCTCCGAGCAATCAAACGCCCATAAATAATGACGGGGAACAAAACGCTAATCCTCCAAGGAATGACAACACTATGCCGAGTACTGACGCACCGCCTACGGTGGTCGCTACCGACAGTAATGGCCCTATCCCTACTGTAGAGACCAACCGCACTGGACCATCCAGGGGTTGTTCAATCAAGGACTTTATGTTATGCAAGCCTTTAGAATTTAACGGGTCGGAAGGACCGAATGGGTTAGTGAAATGGTTAGAGAAAATAGAATCAGTGGTAAATATCAGCAACTGTCCCGAGGATTGTGTCGTTAAGTACGCCACCTGTACGTTCACAGACCATGCCTTGACATGGTGGAACACCATAGTACAGACTCGAGGTCAGGCGGCGACAAACCGCATGACCTGGGCAGAGCTTAAGGATCTTGTTTTGAAACATTTCTGCCCAAAGAATGAATTGCAGAAACTGGAACATGAATTGTGGAACCTAGAGATGCATGGGGCGGACCACTTGGGATATACCAACCGGTTTAATGAACTGTCACGATTAGTGCCGTGGTTGGTCACCCCAGAGTCAAAGAGGGTGGAACGTTATATTTGGGGACTTACTCCAGTAGTGAGGAGCATAGTTAACGCGGGAGGGCACCAGACGTATGAGGGTGCAGTGACACAGGCTGGTATTGTCACGTATGATTTCTTAAGGAGCGGATCGATAAAGACGACGGGAGAGTCGGCTGGGGGAAAGCGAGGTACGTATGACAATAGGATCCGAGAGAAACAGCAAGGTAAACGAGCTAGGCCCGCTGCCCAGAGCTATGCCATGACTAGTTCGGGCGGAAGGCAAGAACCGCAGAGGGGAACGTTTCCTAAATGTGGGAAATGTGGTTACCACCATAGTGGCGTGTGCAAGGAGGTGGTGTGCCACCGGTGTGGCAGGGTTGGACACTACGCACCAAATTGTAAGACAAATCTGAACAACCTGAACCGTCAACCGCAACCTATTCGGGCGCAACCATTTAGAACTCAACCAGCCCGACAGCAGAACCCGCAAGGAAACCAGATGGTGACCACTAGCCGTGCTTGCTACGAATGCGGCAGCACGGATCACTTCAAAAGGAACTGCCCGAAACTGAATCAGGGAGGAAACGGGAGACAACTCGCGGGTCAGCCATCGGCGTCCAATCCGGCGCGAGGCCGGGCATTTGTGATGGGAGCGAACGAGGCGCGCCAGGACCCCAGCGTAGTGACAGGTACCTTCCTCGTCTCTGATCATTACGCTTCTGTATTATTTGATACAGGCGCCGATAGAAGTTTTGTCTCCGTTAGGTTCCTTTCGATAGCAAACCTTCCTATTGGTGAAACCATAGAACCCTACACCGTAGAGGTCGCTAACGGTAAAACCATGATAGTTAATCGGATTGTTCGGAATTGCCCTTTTATTCTGAGCGAACAATCCTTCCTGATTGACTTGTTACCGGTAGAATTGGGTAGTTTTGACGTGATAGTGGGAATGGATTGGTTGGCTCGTAATAGGGTAGAAATAAACTGTGAAAAGAAAACCGTCAAGATCCGGGTGTCGGATGACGAGGAGGTATTAGTGCAGGGAGAAAAATCCGGCACCATGATACCATTTATATCCCACCTCAAGGTGTTGAAATATATACGTCAGGGATGTGTGGCGTATCTAGCGAGCCTGACGGCCGCTGATTCTGAGGAAAAACAGGTGGACGATATTCCCGTGGTACGCGAATTTCCACAAGTTTTTCCAGAGGAACTTCCTGGATTACCGCCAACCCGACAGGTCGAATTCAGAATCGATCTGTTACCTCAAGCCGGCCCTGTTGCTAAGGCCCCTTACAGACTTGCACCGTCCGAGATGCAAGAACTATCCAACCAGTTGCAGGAATTGTTGGATAAGGGATTTATACGTCCCAGTTATTCCCCGTGGGGTGCACCTGTACTATTTGTGAAAAAGAAGGACGGAAGCCTTCGAATGTGCATTGACTACAGGGAATTGAACAAATTAACCATCAAAAATAGATATCCTCTTCCCCGAATCGATGATTTGTTCGACCAACTACAAGGTGCGAGCTATTTCTCAAAAATTGATCTTAGATCGGGATACCACCAAGTTAGAATTCTAGAGGAGGATATCCCAAAAACCGCGTTTCGGACTCGCTACGGCCACTACGAATTTTTAGTTATGCCTTTTGGGCTAACAAATGCGCCAGCGGTGTTCATGGATCTCATGAACCGAGTCTGTAAACCCTATCTTGACAAGTTCGTCATTGTATTTATTGACGATATTTTGATATACTCGAAGAGTAAAGAGGAGCACGAGCAACACTTAAAGTTAGTTTTAGAGCTCCTGGATCAGGAGAAGTTATATGCAAAATTCTCCAAGTGTAACTTCTGGTTACAAGAGGTGCAATTCCTCGGTCATGTTATAAACCACCAAGGAATACACGTTGATCCGAGTAAGGTTGAAGCTATTAAGAATTGGCAAGCGCCTAAATCTCCGAAAGAAATCCGCCAATTCTTAGGCTTAGCTGGATACTATCGTCGATTTATAGAGAATTTTTCCGGCATCGCCCAACCTTTAACCCTCCTGACTCAAAAGGATCGGAAATATGAATGGGGTGAAGAGCAGGAAACGGCGTTTCAAACGCTAAAACAAAGATTGTGCCAAGCGCCAATCTTAAGTCTCCCCGACGGAGACGATGGATTTGTTGTATATTGTGACGCATCCCGTAGAGGGTTAGGATGCGTGTTAATGCAAAATAAAAAGGTCATAGCCTATGCGTCTCGACAGTTAAAAGTTCATGAGAAAAACTACACTACTCATGACTTGGAACTGGGAGCAGTCATCTTTGCACTTAAAATCTGGAGACACTATCTCTACGGTACAAAGTGCACCATATTCACTGATCATAAAAGTTTGCAACACATATTCGATCAGAAAGAACTGAATATGAGGCAACGAAGATGGGTCGAGTTGCTGAGTGACTATGACTGTGACATACGATATCACCCCGGCAAGGCTAACGTTGTAGCCGATGCCTTGAGTAGAAAGGATCGAGTCAAGCCACTACGTGTGCGAGCGTTGGGGATGATAGTCCAGTCGAACCTTTCAGATTTGATTCGAGTCGCTCAACACGAGGCGTTGAAAGAGGGCCAATTGGATAAAGAAGGACTTTACGGGAATGAGAAGAATTTCGAACAGCGTGTGGACGAAATTCTTTATTTCAAAAATCGGATTTGGATCCCGACCCTCCATGACCTTCGTGATTTGATCATGGATGAAGCACATAAATCGAAATATTCCATACATCCGGGATCAGATAAAATGTACAAGGATGTGAAAGAATTTTACTGGTGGCCAGGAATGAAAAAGGATATAGCCACATACGTCGGCAAGTGTACGACGTGTGCGAGGGTTAAGGCGGAGCACCAGAAACCTTCGGGAATGTTGCAACAACCGGAAATTCCGGAATGGAAGTGGGAGCAGATCACAATGGATTTTGTGACACACCTCCCCAAGACACCCCGAGGTCATGATGCGATTTGGGTAATCGTGGATCGATTAACCAAATCGGCACATTTTATTCCAATTAGGAATACTTTTAACACTGAGAGACTTGCGCAAATTTATATAAATGAAATAGTGTCTCGTCATGGCATCCCCATCTCGATCATCTCCGATAGGGATAGCCATTTCACCTCCAAACTTTGGCAAGCTGTCCAAGAAGCATTGGGAACACGTATTGACCTAAGCACAGCTTACCACCCTCAGACCGATGGTCAGTCTGAGAGGACCATTCAAACTTTGGAGGATTTGCTTCGTGCTTGCGTACTGGACTTTAAGGGAAATTGGGATCAACATCTCCCACTCGTTGAATTTTCCTATAATAACAGTTATCACAGCAGTATAAAGGCAGCACCTTATGAAGCATTGTATGGGCGGAAGTGCCGATCACCACTTTGCTGGTCTGAAGTGGGTGACCCGCAGATCATTAGATCGGATCTGGTCCAGGAGACGACCAGCAAGATTCTTGAAATTAAGAACAACCTGAAAGCCGCGCGGGATCGGCAGAAGAGTTATGCTGATACCCGTCGAAAACCGTTGTCATTTGAGAAGGGTGAAAAGGTATATTTGAAAGTATCACCCTGGAAAGGAGTGGTCAGGTTTGGAAAGGCGGGGAAGTTGGCCCCTAGATACATTGGACCATTCAACATTACTGCAAAGATCGGTCCGGTAGCTTACCGACTAGAACTGCCTGAGGAACTAAGTGCAGTTCATAACGTGTTTCATGTGTCGAATTTGAAAAGATGTCTGGCGGATGAGACATCGGTGTTACCCTTAGAGGGTGTTCAAATAAGTGATAGGCTCAACTTCGTAGAGGAGCCCATCGAAATAGTGGACGGTAAGATCAAGCAACTTAGACACAATAAGATCTCGTTGGTCAAAGTTAGATGGAATTCGCAACGAGGCCCAGAATTTACTTGGGAACGAAAGGATGAATTTCGGAAGAAATACCCCCACCTATTTCCTCAAAAGGAAGTAGTTGACGCATAAAATTTCGAGGACGAAATTTTTATAACGGGGGGATACCTGTAACGATTCCGGCAACTCCAGGTATACCCTAGCCGGAATATACTATTTACGTGTTATTTAATATTGATTATATGAGTTATAGCACATTGATACGAATATATATGGTTCACAGTATGAATCATACTCAATTATATAGTGAATCATATTGGAATTACAATTAACCAATGAACGATTATTGAAACCCGAACGAATCGGGAATTACATTATAGACGAAGTATATAATGTTTAGTGATATTTACGAAGTATTAATGCTTCGGGATAAGTAAATTATAGCACAGAAAAAGGATTTCGATTTAATGGTACGTCGGTACGCTAAACGAAACCTTTAACACCAAACCAAGCAAGAGACGATCAATCAAGCCGAAAAAGATGCGTAATTATTAATAATATGATGTTTTAATGTCATGGGTTAAGTTTTTAAAGTTTTTAAATCAGTTTTATATAAATTTTATTTTAACCCGAAAAACAACCATTTTAGGCTCGTTTCAAGCCGAATTACGAGTTTAAACGAGAAACGAACTGAACCAGATTATCCACAACATTATCCGGATTGCGTAATCCAAATGTGTGGACAATATTTGAGATGTGGGCCCCCCCCACACCCCCACATATGGCCGGCCACCCCCCTTGTTCATATTATCTTTCATTTTTCTTTTTTTCTATCACAAAATCTCTCAAACTCTCTCAAATCCTTCAAACCTTCAAACATTCAATCCAAATAACCCAAGTTCTAACCAAGATTTGAAGGTATAACATATGTTTTTAAGCTTGAATTTTGTTTTCTAACTTCATGATCTTGAGAAAAGGAGGTTTCATGTGAAAAATGGGTGAAAACCCGAGATGAAACCGATTCTCGTGTGATCAAAGGATGTATACAAGTTATACAAAGGATTTTGATCCAAGTAATTAGTTAAAAGAGTTTAGAATGAAATTTTACGGTTAAAATCTTGTGAAAATGAGTTTTCATGTGAAAGATGGGTGAAAACCCGAGATGGAACCGACTCTTGCATGATCAAGGGATGTATACATGTTATACAAGGGATCTTGGTCCAAGAAAGGAGTAGAAAGAGTCGAGAACGGATTTTTACGGTCAAAATCGTTGTTTTGATGTTTTAACCGACACTAGAAAAGTAATGGCTTGATTGTGGGTATAACTTGCTTGGTGTGGTGTTGATGTGCTTGTAAGTGTTGTATCTAGCGGCTAGCAAAGGCTAGAAACCGAGATCCTTGCGATCTAAAGCTAGAAAACACAAAATAGTTCGGTTTTCGTGTGTTTATGAAAAATGGACAGATTGTTGTGTGCTTAGAGTCGGGTCACGAAATTTCACAGAGATGATCTACACATGAAAATATGAGATCTGTGAATTTTTGGTAATTTTTGGATAAAAGATGAATATTTGGTGAATTTAATGCTCGGTTTTGGCCAAAAATAGTGAAAAATAGCTAAACATGATGAAAAATTCTGGAAAATTTAAGATAAGCTTTTTATAACATATAAAAGTCACCCACAAAATTTGAGCTCAGTTGGAAAAGTCTAAGTAGGCTTTTCGGTGAAACGAGTTCTAGGGCTTTCTAGCTCGGTTTTGGGTGAAAATGGCTTGAAAAAATGAGTTTTAAATTCTGGAAAAATTCCAGGAAGTTATGAGGATGATAGAGATCATCCCAGAAAAATTTGGGATTTTTCTAAAGTGTTTTGGTATTTTTGATATATTTAGTATTTTAATAAGATTTAAAAATAGATAAATAAATGTAAATATAGGAAAATAAATCTGGGAAAATTCCAGAAAGTCATGAGGATGATAAAGATCATCCCAGAAAAATTTGGGATTTTTCTAAAGTGTTTTGGTATTTTTGATATATTTAGTGTTTTATTAAGATTTAAAAATAGATAAATAAATGTAAATATAAGAAAATAAATCTGGAAAATTTTTACAAAATTCCTTACTGTCAAATTAAGTTTTGTGCAAAATTTCAAGACCCGAGACTAATCGGGTAATTATTTGTGCTAAAAAGAACATAAAAACAAGTTTTTAAAGCTTAAAACGTGTAAACCGGCAAAGTTCGCATAAGCGAGCTGACTGGTACATGAAAACTCTAAAAATGGACTATTTCATAAATCTAAGTAAATTAAGTAAAAATAAATCATCCGAAAATAATTCGGATGATTTGGGTAATTTTACCCGATTATACCGTTTCCGGCACGGAAACGCCGGAAACGGGCCCCACGGCCAAACGGGGTGTCAAACCGAGCTATAATTTCATCACTTTAACTAAATTGACTGTCAAACTCTAAGCAATGTCACAATCTGAGTCCTTAGAAGTGCCACGGGGTTAACATTGTCCCCGAATCGAGTACAGTACTGGGTTAACAATGTTCCCAGATGTACCGATTGATACGTATTTAAGTTATGGGAATTATATAGTAACGACTAGATATTATATTACAGATCCAGGCACGTAGCTGTTCCTTATATTACTCACCGACTCACAAAAAGGTGAGTTTTCACGAGCCCCTTTTAATGAATTGTTTTAATTATATTTTCCCGGGGCGGAAAACATGTCTTATTTAAGTATTTAAGTACATACCGATCGTATGGAAATACTTGTACATTTATATATATATGGTCTGATGCACAGAATATACAAAATGTTTATCATGTGTTATTGTTCTGGGGTAACATAGTTCCCAGGGGTTATTATTGTTCTGGGGTAACATAGTTCCCAGGGGTTATTATTGTTCTGGGGTAACATAGTTCCCAGGGGTTATTATTGTTCTGGGGTAACATAGTTCCCAGGGGTTATTATTGTTCTGGGGTAACATAGTTTCCAGGGGTTATTATTGTTCTGGGGTAACATAGTTCCCAGGGGTTATTATCGTTCTGGGGTAACATAGTTCCCAGGGGTTATTATTGTTCTGGGGTAACATAGTTCCCAGGAAGTTAATGGAAATGTTCTGGGGTAACATAGTTCCCAGCATGATTATATTGTTAATAAATGATTATTAAAATGATTTGTCAGTGTTTATTTAAATTAGTGAAACTCACCAACTATTCGTAGTTGACCCGTTTTCTTTACATGTTTTCTAGGTATGCCCAAGTTGGAATGATTGATATGTGCTTAACTATCTGTGCTACCTGTTGGAAGCTTGCTGCTCTATGTTTTGTAATGAATATATATTAATGTCTTATTGGTAATATATGTGTGTGACACCTAGACAGTAACGCAACTCGCAACAATGTAATATGTTATAAATTAATGTAGTGGTATTTTCTTTATAAGCAATGCTGTTGATATCAGATGTGTCTGTTGCATCCCGTGTACGTTTCCGCTGCGGTTACGGGGTGTTACAATACCCTTTCTCCACTATCTCTATTTTACCGACTCTTTAAGAGACCCCCTAGCACGTAATTCAAAATTTAAACATGATTTTTAGATTTATTAACACACAGAACGCTTGTTCTATAGAAGAAATCACAAGTCGCCATTGAAGGTGACGAGGGTGGAGATCGATGATGAGGTAGGGTTATGAGAAGATAACTAAATGCGTTCAATGTCAAGAGAAAAAAGAGGCCGTGAGATTGTGATTCAATATATGAAACCCTACATTGGAATATGCAGATCCCGTGTTCATATAGGCTACTTCATTGACTTGTACCTTAGGCTTCATAAATTGTAAAACTCTTATATTTAAGAGTTTTTAAAAAAGTTAAAAAACCAAAATTCTTATATTTCATTCCGGTTTCATTAAAAAAATAAAAAAAAACTTTGTATTATATACATGTGTATAATTTAATTTAATCTCTAGTTACGTAATGTACACATATATACATTATCGTTTACCTTTAATTGTACATATGTGTATAAAAACATGTATGTACATATATGTGCATAGTATACATATTTGTATAATTTAGCTAAACTGAGACATTTTTTATTGAAACCGGGATGATAATTAAGAATTTTGTTTTTTTTTCTGTTTTTTTTTTGTTTTATGATTTTTTTTAATTTTTTTTTGTGGTCCAAAATGATTCTCAAAGTTCTCAATTTCAAAATAGTTCTCACATGATCTCAATTATATATATATATATATGCCTTGGCTACAATGAAAACCATAATGAGCTATGACAACCCTGCAAACTCATTACGTGGTTCTAAAGCATGCCACATCTACTTATTGTTATTTAATAAAAATATAAAAAAGGGCATTTTGGTGTTTAAATATGTGACAAACTTACAAACACACATTTTTCTTTATACCCTTTTGTACAAAGTACACATTTTTTTTATTATAATTCTTCTAAAGATTACAACCACATATTTTGCTTTTGTACATTTTGTACTTTTTTAAGTACACATTTTTTATTAGAGAAAATTACCGTTTGCCTCCTTGGGTAATATTTTTGCGAGATGGAATAACTACTGAAAAAGAATTTGCGCATGTTGAACCATTGGATTTCTCCAGTGGGTTTTTTTGACTCCCACCGTTAGTTGACCTTCCTTTGACTGTTAATGGTTAAGGGTAAAGTAGTACTTTTTCTTATTTTGCTCCCCTGATCGATTATAACCCCCTCCCCCCCCCCCCCCCCGCCGAATTAGGGCTTTTGGCATCAGAAATTGAATTCTTACCCAACATAATATCATTGCACCCCTGAATTTTGCCAATCGGACTTCCCGTGGAACTGATTGAAACTTGCAATGGCGTTCAGCTCGTATTGTATTAGGCCGGAAAATGAGTATTGTGACCCGGAAGACTTGTATGGTAAGGATTTACTGTTTGCTCAGTTTTGGTTTTTTTATTGTATGTTGTTAACGGGCTGAACGGATGTTGGTTGTTATAGGTGAAAATTATTCAGTGTTCACTATAAATCTTTTCCATTGAGGGTTGTTCACTACCGAGCCCGATAGAAGATACGAGGGAGGAAAGATAACTTATGTCGATGAAGTTCAAGTTTCAGAATTTTGTAAAAGTTTGTAGCTTGGAATACTTTGTAAGTTACAATACGGTTGTGGTACAACTTGTTGTTTTCATTACAAACATCCGCGTGTCAGTTTGGATTTGTGTTTAAAGCCATTGATTAAAGATTATCATTTTCAAGATGTTTGTGCTATGGTTAGAGATAGTGATGGTGTAGGTAGTCACATTGTTGAGATTTTTGTAGAACATGGCAGACCTAGTGGTACTGAAATTGTGGTATATGATTCTGGATTTATACCTGGTTTTGAAGGTGTTCATGAAGTGAGTGGTAAAAGTGTTCATGAAGTGAATGTTGATGAAGAGAGTTCTAGTGAGGGTGTAGGTAGTGATGAAGAGGATTATGATGACAGTTATGATAGTGATCAATCACATGAAAGTGATCCTAAGTATACGGCTACCTTTCAAACACCCTTGGAGGATGTAGAAGTTGACATGAGATTGTATAAAGCTATTGTAGATTTTGATGTGGATGAGGCAGAAGGTGATCATATTAATGATGATGGTTTAAATCCTTGCCTGGATACCTATGAGAGCTCGGATTATGAGAGCTTGAGTGTCTTGAATAGTAAGCTAAGAAAGTTCAAGGGGAAAGAAAGGAAAAGATGAGAGTCCGTTTTTTGTTGGTCAGTTACTACCATCAAAGGAAACATTGAATGAGATGGTAAGAGTTATGCTCTTCATGGTAGAAGAGATTTGTATATCAAGAAGAATGATCCTTTAAGATTTAGGGTGATTTGTTTGGGGACCAATCCGAAATTGGTTGTTGGTGAGGGGTCAAATGTGACTAGTCAGGAAAAGGTCAAGGTAAAAAAAAGGAATATGAAGGCCACATGCCCTTGGACTATGCACATCTCAAGATCATCTGTTGAGGATAATTGGTGTGTGAAGGCCATTCCAAAAAACACGAGTGTCTCAAAAGTAGATCAATTGGTCTGTACACAATGTCTACTATTGCTAAAGAGATTGAGGTTGAGCTACAAACCACCCCAACATAGCGGCCAAGGAATTGAAGACAAAATTCCAGCAGAGGCATCAAATACAACTTTCTGAAGCCAAGATCTGAAGAGCTAAGACAATAGCTCTGAAAAGGAAGGATGGTGACTACACCAAACAATACAGTCACCTCAGATCCTATATTTATGAGCTTCTTAAAGCAAACCCAAGTAGTTCCACTAAATTAGATAAACCATATGCTAACCCTAACCTTGAAACTAGGCAATTTAGAAGAATATATGTGGTGGTGATTTGGTTAGAGGATTTAAATTTCTTGCTAGAGAACCACTTGGGTTGGATGGTTGTTTTATGAAAGGGAAATACCCGGGACAGATTTTGACTGTTGTCGAGACGGACGGAAACAATTGCTTGTATCCTGTTACCTTTGCAATTGTGTAAGCCTAGTGCAAACAGTCATGGAAATGGTTCTTAAATAACCTTGGAGATGATCTTGACTTGCCTCATGATGCCAATTTCACTTTCATAAGTGACCGACAAAAGGTATGTACACTTAGCATATACTTTTTATAGGAAAACTCATGTACACTAATTATGTTGATTTGAATGCAATAAGGACTCATTCAAGAAGTTGAGAGTGTTTTCCCTAGGGCTGAGCATCACTTTTATTGTAGACACATCCATCAGAACTTGAGGCAAACTTGGAGGGGAGATTTGTATAAGGGCTTGTTTTATAGGGCAACATCCGCCACTTTTGTCCCATACTTCAACATGGAAATGGAGGAGATTAAGAAAACAAATGTTGATATGTTTCTCTGGCTTAGTGTCATCCCGACAGCAAGATGATCAAGATCACATTTTTCAGGCAGGGCAAAAAGTGATATGCTGCTGAACAACCTTTGTGAATCTTTCAACAAGCAACTTGTTGGAGCAAGAGACAACCCGATCATTACATGTTTGAAGTATATTAGAGAGTATTTGACCATGAGGATTGTGAATGTGAAGAAGATGCAAGCCACTGCCAGGGGCCCATTAACATCGCAAGCAACAAAAGCATGGGATGAAATCCAAAAAGTAGCAAGCAAATTGTCGGTTATGATGGTTGATGAAGTGACTTACTAGGTATCATTATTTGCCTTATTATGATATTACAACCAAACATTTGTTAATATGCAATTATGTTCATAGCTTAAAAGTCTAAGAAGCCAATGTGTGCTGAATGTGGAGAACAGGACATGCACATGCAGGAGATGGGACTTAACAGGTATGCCATGCAAACATGCGGTGGCAGCTCTATTTGACATGATAGAAAATAACATGTCTGTCGGTCCATTGGAGAAGTGGGTTGATGAAGCTTACTGGTTAGACACTTGGAAGAAGGTGTATAACCACCAAATCAGGCCCATCCTAGGACCTGATATGTAGACACCCTTAAAATGCCCAATTAACTCCACCTAAACATCATACTCAGATTGGCAGACCGAAGAAGAGCAGGAAGAAGGCACTAGGTGAGAAGAATAAAGTGGCAACTATCAAGAGGAGGAAGATGAAGATTGAAGAGGTTCAGGAAGTGTTTTCTGTAGGAGGCAGACTCACTAGGGTGGGGCATGAAAAGAGTTGTGGAAGATGTGGAGGTTTCAGACACAACATCAGAACTTGCAGGGCAACAAGTCAACAATAATGATGTCAACAAGGTGTGTTTGAGTAAGATTGATGGTGTGTGTTTGAGACAATTTAAGACTTGTGTTTGAAACAATGTGTGTGTGTTTGTGTTTGAACTTGCTGGTACCATGTGTGTGTTATCATGGTTTGTGTTTGAAACAATTTAAGACTTGTAGAATGTCTGTATGATTTGGGATATGATGGTTTGTATGTTATTTTCACAGTTTGTGTTTAATGCTTTTAAAACTTGTAGCATGTAGTCAAATCATGCAAACATTACAATACATTTAATCATGTCAAATTAAAGTACAATTCAAATGAAAACAATACTAGAAACCAAGTACAATGCTACTTCCAATGACAATCATCATTTGACCAGTCAGAGTCCCACACTGGATCGTCTTCGTATGGATCATGATAGTAATCTTCTTCCGACTCACTGGTGTAGTTGAAAGCTGCTTTCACAACCTCAGGATCATAATCATCACCAGGATCCATTTCATGTTCTTCACTTGGTCTAAATAAGTCATCTTCTTGCACCAAATAAGCCATCAACTCATCTTCTCCCAATTGACATTCCTTGTCTTCTATTTGACTTTTGTCTTGGTCAAACTGCACATTCTCAATTTCATCCTTCCTGAACTTAACATTCTCAGTTTCATCATGGCTGCAACATGACTGATAATATGGAACATAAATTTAAAGTAAATAGATGAAACAAGAAATTCTAAACATTTAAAATAAACTAGAATAACAACAACAACAACAACAAAGATTACATTATCCCATACTATAAATACAATGTTAACAACTAATCAATAAACACAAACATAAACAAAGAACAAAAACCAACTAGTTCCTAGCAACATCTATAAGCTTGTTACTTCTTTGGTTTTTATTCTTGCAAACTCATCTTTCTTGTTCATCATCTTCACCATTGCTTGAATTACCTTTTCACAACTAGGGCTTGTGGAATCATCAGCCCATTTTAGCCATCCACAACTCCCCTTCTGTAATGGACTTAATATATCAACAAACAAACAACCTAACCAACTATAACTTCAATAACACATTTAACAGAATCAATTACCCCTAAAACTGACCTAAACCAAATTAAAGGAATCAACATTGATTAACAGACAAGAACCCTAATTCGTGGGTAATTAAACACTTACACAACATAAGAATCGACGACCCGGGTTTGCATCGGTCCTGGATATCCGAAAACATGTCTCGGCACCACATCGGCATCTCACACAAGAGTCGTCTACACGGGAAGGCTTGGAAGGTGACCCTGAGGAGTAATGACTTGACTTGGATTGAGACATCCGGTGTTAATCGATGAAGAAGATAATACGCCGGAGATAATACGAGGAAAGAAGAACGCTGGATCGCCGAAGATAATACGGGGAAAGAGGGGGAAAGTGTTATAATAATAATACAAGGGTAAGATAGTAATTTCGCAAAATTTTAACGAGTCAAAGGAAGGTCAACTAACGGTGGGAGTCAAAAAAACCCGCCGAAGAAATCCAATGGTTCAACATGCGCAAATTCTTTTTCAGTGGTTATTCCATCTCGCGACGATATTACCCAGGGAGGCAAACGGTAATTTTCTCTTTTTATTATAATTTTTGTTAATAATATCTACGTTTTGTTAACATACGTTTTCCTACTTATTCTGCTTTTATGTTCTGTTAACATATATTTTTCTTCTTATTTGAATTCAATATTTGTTTATATTTCTTTACTTTTAGTATTTTTAAGTACACCTTTTTATTGTGATTTTTCTTATTAGATTCTATACGTACGTTTCATTTCTTTAAAATGCGCGTATGTAACATCAATGTACACATGTTATACAAGTATTTAGCAAAGATTTACATATGTTTTAAACCAAAAGTGGCATATGTAATATAAAATGCACACATTTCTATACATATGTATTCAAATGTAAATATGTAATTATCCAAAAATTATACATGTTTTTTTTATAACACCTCCACCATATTCTTTTCCTTCCGTTTCAATAGCCATCTGAAACAATGAAACATAGGTCATTTGAGAAACAAAATAAAATATATTTTTTTAAAAAGTCACCTAGAGTTTCAAATAAAATAATGTTCACACATTTTCGGTTTCTTTGACAAAAATTTAAAAAAATTAAAAAATAATAAAAAAACACGCCCCCTCCCTTTCCAAATATGATAATACTTTTTACAAAATACATGTTAATTATTTAAAACAAATGTTGTGTTTAGAACATATGTGTGCATTTTTTACAAAACAAATGTTAGTTATTTTACAAAACACATCTTATAAGAACTCTATAGGGCAATTTCATAGAATAGTAACCAAGTTTCAAAAGAGTTTCAAAAGAGTCACTCAAGTTTAAAAAGTGTTCCAAATAAATCACTGTATTTTTGTTTTTATTAAATTAAAGGGTTTAACATGTCTTTTTAGTTTTTTTTTGTTTTTTGTTTCACATAGGAAATATTCTTATCTTTTTTCTTTTATGTTGACGTTAAGTGGTGACGTGAATTTTATTTTTTATTTTTAAATTTTAATATAATCAAAGTTTTTTTATTTTTTAAATTTAATTTCATATATTGTAAATCCCGACCTCCGCATCTTATTCTCCATTGATTTCTTGACGCACAAAAAAATCATTGAGGCTCGATTTGAAGAATTAGTAACCTGATTTAGAAAAAAATTACATGAGTGACTTAATTGTGATACTTGGTTACTCTTTTATGTCATTTTCCTTTATAAATATTTGTCCTATAATGCCTCCACCATCTTCTGGTTACCAAAAAAATATATGTTAGTTATTTATAATAACCCTATAAAAGCTCAATAATATATGAATTTTTAACATAAAAAAAAATAATCCAAAAAACAAATACATATAACACTTACATTTTAAACAAACACTCAAAATACAAAATAAAACTTTTAGCATTTACTCTTGAGTGTGTAATTAATCACATAACCAAATTTCAAGAAATCTTGTTAAATTTAACAAGAACAACAAGAAGCATCTACCCTCTTCATAAAGACACTTGGGTGTGTAATTAAATCCCAGATCTAGATTTATAAATTATAAAAAAAGGTATCTTTTTATAGAAAAAACATGAAAAAAACACCTAGAAAAACCAAAAATACAAATAATCAGATAAATCCAACATCAAGAAAGAAAATAACCCAACCCCACTAAAATCTTTAACAAAATTCAAGCTCACGTAAACAAAAATCAAGAAAACTTGCAAAAAAAACTAAAAGAAACTAACCAATTTTAATGCAAGTGACACGTAGGTCACATGCTTGAAGAACAAGGCCAATACTGCTAACATTGACTCCTTTGCCCAGCTCACTAGCAACACCACCTGTCATTAAAAACATACTTAATCCCCTTCTTGTTTCTTCTTCATCCCAACCTAGAAACATTAACGAATTTGCCTAAAAACCCATCAAGAAATGAACAACAAAGTTTAAGAAATCTGGAAACACAATAACCACCACCCCTCTTTCTTTCTTTCTTTCTTTCTTTCTCTAGTTGTCGACGTGACACATGGGATTCCGATTTAGAAATTTTGTTCATCATCTCCATTCTTCAATCTTTATCATCATTATCATCATCATCTTAGTTCTTCATTTTAATATCTTTAAATTTGAGATAGAGAAAGGAAAGTTAGAGGAAAGAGATACAAAATGAAGAAAGTTAAAGAAAGGCAAGAGAGAAATAAAAGAGTCTGCACAAATGTCAAAGAGAGAGAGAGAGAGAGCGCGCGCCAAAAGTCAATTACACTTCTACCCTTATTGTACTTTATATAATATTTTAGGGGAAAGTTCATGTACAAAATATCTTAACATGAAAACGTAAGAAACAATATCAATCTACCAAAAATAAGAACGTGGGAAACAATACCAACTACAATACTAATCTACATAAATAATGTTTTATGATAACAAAGAAAACCCTATTAATAACAACAAAAGAATCAAAATTAGCAACAAAATAATATCATAATAAGAAAAAAAAAACTAATAATAACAACAAAAAGTAAATCAACAAATTCTTATAACTTCTCATAATCGGAAAACTGCAAATATGAATAAAAACTAACAACAAAACACTTAAAAAAACAAACCTAATAATAGCATCAGATTAGTTTTTACTGTTTTCATGTTAAGAATAATTTGTATATGAACATGAAACTGATTTTTTAAACAAAAAGTGGTTTGAGGATTCTCATCTTCATCATCATATCATTTGTTGGATTAAGAAGATAAATGAGTAACATAGGTTTTCAATGGTTTTCCCAAGTGGACAAGGTTTTCATTCTATCATTCCCTTTTATATATATATATATATATAGCAAGGTTAAAATAAGAAGTAGATTTATCCTAAGAAGTGTAGAAAGTGTGTTTTCACCACAACTAAAATAAAACTCACCGAACAAAAAACACACTTTCCATATCCACCGTCAGATCAACATATCTAACGCATCATATTACTTTTTACACTTCTTAGACAAACTCCACTTCTTATTTTAACCCCACACACATATATATATATAGGGGATGGATCTTGCGAGAAGTGATATTACAGCGGGAAGTGCGAGAAGTGAATGTGTAACTCCATTAATCCCTAATTTCACTCCCTTTTCTTATGATGTTACCTACATGTATGTAGGTTGGTTGTATTTATGTCTTAGCTACACACATTCAAACCTACATACACACATATACATGCGTACCTACACACATTCAAACCTACCTACACACATACAAACATACATACACATATGCAAAAATACATACCTACACATGTACACACTTACATACGCACCTACACACTAAGAAATGGAGTGAAATTATGGATTAATGGAGTTACACATTCACTTCTCGCACTTCTCGCTGAAAAAAAACTTCTGAAATGATCCAATACCTATATATATATATATATATATATCCTATAGGGCATATATAGAATGAAAACACATTTGAGTTGAGAAACCATGTGAAAACCATAAGTAACATCATTTTTTTAATGTTTTTTTACATATATAATATATGTTGTTATATTTAATACAAAACATAATAATAATAATAATAATAATAATAATAATAATAATAATAATAATAATAATAATAATAATAATAATAATAATAATAATAAGTTTCTTATTTTTTTTACATTTTTTAACTTTTAAACATATTTTTCAGGAGAGATAAAATGTAATTTTGCTATTACATTTTTTATTAACTTTAACTGTGAATCAAATGTTTCTAACTTTACTTAAAAACATCCGGTTGAGAATGAGTTTTAGAGTTTTCTCAACTCAAATGGGGTTTAATTTTATCCCAACCATACTAGATGGTTCAGGCCAGAAGTCATCTTAGTGTGAGAACTCAATACGAAACACTAGTTTATTTTGAAATTATAAATGTTTAAAAATAAAAGAAAATAGTTAAAATGCAACAATATATGCGTTCACTCTTCAATTAATTCAACTAATAAACCATTAATTTTACTTTTCAACTAACATAATTAATCAAACTAAAATAATATATATATATATATATATATATATATATATATAAAAGTTCAGGAGAGAAATAAAGTTATTACAAGAATTGTGAGAAGTCAATCCAGCCAATCAAAAATTTTCTTTTATTTTGTGATTTACTTTAATCATAAGAGTGTTTTTAGTAAAAATGGGGTTTTCTTAATTTTTTGGTAACTAGTTAATATTTGATGAAAGGTATACAATAACTACCACTACTTATATGTGTCAGGTAATTGATATGTTTAAGTCTATGATCACAACATTAAATTAAAAAAAAATCCAACCCAAAAAGATAATCAATATGTTAATGAACAGATTAAGATATTCGATCATCCCTAATTCCAAGCAAATCGATCGCCTACGTTATAATATAAGTTCCATACACAGTTTCATATTTACTATCTACACCACCAATAACAATCCCTACACACTGTCGTATTTACTATCTACACCATCAATAACAATCCCTACACAGTTTCATATTTACTACCTACACCACCAATAACAATTCCTACACAACTGATATTTACTACTTACACCACCAATAATAATTCCTACATAATTGCATATTTACTACCTACATCACCAATAACAATCCCTACATGGTTACATATTTACTACCAACACCACAATTGACAATCCCTACACAGTCACATAGTTACTAACTTATACCACAAATAATAATGTCTACATAGTATTTAAACTAATATATGTCTTACACAATAATCATAGCGTCCTACGTAACAAGTAAGTTTCTCACACAATTGTACTAACGTAGTTTTACATGCACAAATATCTTGAATTCCTATACTGAATGGTAGAATATCCTTTACATTGTTGAAGTTATCTAGGTTCACATACACAAATAACCTAAAGCATGTACGGGCATTAAAAAAAACAAATCATACTCTATATATCATTTTTTATTGAATACATTAACATAAACTTAACACTAAATAATATAATCAAACATGACGTAAGTTAAATGGGCATCATGCATATACTACAAAAAATGAAAAAAATAACAAGTAATGTTTAAAGATAATAAATTAACCATATAAATTATAGTTTTACAAATAGTAATGATGATTTTTGAATTGACATTGTCATCAGATGAATTATGGAATGGAGTATGACATGAATGTGATATTAAGAGTAAATTTAGTTTAATTGGGATTTAATTGTGAGTAGCATGTTTGTTTTAAATGAAGCTACAAAGGATGTTACTAAAATACCCATTTGGTATTAAAACCAATATAAATGGGGAGACTAAATTTACAAGAATGCCATTTTGAGTAATATCCATTGATCAAACTAAATCAATGGTTCAGATTTACTTATCATACTTCTCACTATAACTTGACTTCTCCCATTAACCATCCCATATATATATATATATACACACACACATATATACATAGAAAAGGGTTCAAATAAAAAGAAGTTGTTTCCTAGGAATGATAAGAACCAATAGAATTTTGGCATTTAGCATTAAAACATATGATGAAAGAACAATTATAGGAAACTATGTCGGTTATAATGGTGAAAGAGTAATTCTAGGAAACTATGACGGTTTTTTGTAATTTTAAATCTCAACCATTGATTGATATGATCCAATGGCTATGATTTATTCCTAGTATTCTTAGAAAACTACTTGTTTTTAGGATAACCCTCCCCTATATACATACATACATATATATATATATATACAGAATTAATCTATTTATGTAACTTATTTCTCTTCACTCTTGATTTTTCATCATACACAAATACAATTTATTAGTACAATGCAATTTCTTTCTCTCCAAAAACAATTTAATTTAGTTCAATATATCAGTATCCATCCATGAACATGTAATTTTCTTCATAGTGATCAATACATAACCTTTTCAATTAACATACTGACATAAACTAAAGTATAGTTACATTGTGATGAATAATACAAAAAACTATCCCGCACATGTTGTATTATAATATAACAAAAAATATACAACCCTAGAGTCCTACACTACAAAACACATATAACCTACACTTGTGCTTAGCAAAAGAAAACATATAACCTATACAATAACATGCGGCCTACACATGTAATTCAACATTAATAAATATATATATTAGTTACATGGAAAATACATATCTCCTAAACATGTGTACATTAAATATAATAAAAATATACACACTACACAAAAACATAAACCTACACTTGTATTTCAGCATAAACAATTATATATAACCTATACGAAAATGCACATAAAACTCACATGTGTATGAAATATTAACAAAAACATTTGGAGATTGTATTTTAAAATATACATTTGTAGGTTGCATGTTTTTTTGTATGTTATACGTTATTTGTGCTATAACTAGTATATATTTTACGATTTATGTAAGTTGTATATTTAATATTGATATTAAATCAATACTGTGTATAATATATATTTTTTTTGTATTATTCATCACAATGATTTTTGTAGATATGTCAATTGAGAAAAAAACATGTATTGATGACTTAATGTAGCCTAGTTTTGTCAGTTAGTCTTTTGTATTATTTCCGTTGTTATTTTGGTTTATGTTTACTGTTTGTTTGATCCCAAGGCCATGTATTTATAGCCCATTAGGCCGATATAATCTAAGAGTGCATGATATGCTCTCACCTATATAAGGTGGAGCATACTCATGCTCAATATAACCTTTTTGCCATATTCTATATCATATCCACTCAACAACTCCCCATACTCTCTTTTTTCTTTCTGTTTCGGGTATAACAACACCAACAAGATCCAAGATCTCAATTGTCTGCAAGTGATTTCCGCTAGCTTGTAGTTAGAGATTGGTACAAGAACTAACTGTTTGATTCATTCTTGAACCTACAACTGGTATCAGAGCTTTTGGCTCTACTTGTAGTTCTTGGGTCACAACCTTAATTAGATTTTGGTCTTGTGTGTTTGAGACTTGTTTTCAAGTGGTTGAAGTAGGTTTCGGGCTTAATAGCGTGTTTACAAGCTTGAAATCGGTGTAAAATGTGTTCTTGAAATGGTTCGAGTTTGTGAAAGTGTGTTTGTTTTGGCTAGAAGTTTGTGTTTGAAGATTGATAAAGTGTTCATAGGTTTCTAGTGTGATTAATCGAGTTTCCAAAAGTAGTAAAAAGTGTACTTGCCTAAAGATCCGTGCAAAAAGTGAAAATTGTGCTTTCTGGAAAAACAAATCGAATCGAAATTAAAACTAACTGAATCGACCATCAAACCAATCGAATCGAATCTTCAAACTAATCGAATATAATTTTTATTCGATTTGATTCATTTTTAATTCAATTCGATTCATTTACATTTGATTCGATTACTTCAAAACTCAATTCGGTTCTCTTGAATTTGATCCGTTTCACTTAATTTGAAACTTTCAAACTCGATTCGATTCCTTCGTACTCGATATTTTGAACATAAGTCGTTAGAAGACTGTTTTGATTTAAATTCTTACTTGAAACATGACGACTGATCCTGAGATGTTGAAGACATACTTGATATTTTAAAATGAGGCCAGTACCACCAACAAGTCCCCAAAGCTACTAAACTAGAATAACAACTTTGAGGAATTCAAGTGGAGGTTCAAGAACTATCTAAGAATTAATGTTTTTATTCTTCTTAGATCAATTGAAAATGGTCCTCATCAACCTACCACTGAAATTGTTTATGGACCCGTTGATAAGCCTGTGTATGCCTATGATGATGATAACAAGAAAATGATACTTGATGATCAAAAGGCTAATGGTACCCTAAGGGTGTGCCTTTCACTTGAAATTTCTCAAACGTTAAGAGAGTACACTACTGCCAAAGGACTTTGAGATGCTTTGATTGGTAAGTTTGAATGAAACTTGGAGATGAGAAATAGCAAAAAGGAAATGTTGAAAGGTAAATTCAACACATTCAATCATATCCAAGAAGAAAATGTTGGAATTCGCATTAATAGATTGAGACCTTGGTCACCAAGATGAGAAGTGCTGAGATTGTTTATGATCAACCAGAAATCAATGACAAGTTGTTGAATTCTCTACCCTACACGTGGAACAGCAGTTTCATCACAATCAAAAGAACGACCAATTTGGACAGGACATCATTGTCTGACCTGAGTTCCACCATAATATCATTTTAGATGGATGACAAGCTCAGGCTGTGTAAACACATCAGTTTACTTAATCATGCAGGAATTTCCATAGGGTCAGGAATCAGCACTGCTTTCCCCAGTCAAGCTCATCCTACAGTTCATCCGGTCAATAGGGTAAAAGTATATTCTGCTAAATCTCCACAGAATACTGCATTCAAATCCACTGCAAGTGAGCAACCATCATCTAGTTCAAACTCAATTCAAGAAGCTGAAAACAAAGCGGTTGAACAAGCTCTAAAAGCTTATGGGATCAACAAGCCTGCTGGTGGCTCATCCAACTCCACTCCTCAAGATAATGATTCAAATACTGCATTGTTTCATGCATTCATGGTAAGTCTTGAGGAGTTGTTAAAAGGAAAACTTCTACCTTCTTCATTCCAACAAGGAGACATTCCCGAAATCAACAAGAAAAGATCTCAAGAAGATGGACAACAAGTAATAGATGGCCATGGTTGTTCATCGTGCATCAAACTACATGAGAAAATGCAATGCCCTGATCCCGGTACCATACTTTGGCATTGGATTTACTCGTAAACATAGTTCAGAATATCAGAGTTAATTAAAATTTTCGCGGAATAGATAACTATCAACCATACTATTACATATCATTTAAAAACCTTGTCTTATCACCTCTTTCCTTTCAACATAAAAACATTATTTAATAAAAACATCACAGTTCTTCAAATGCCAACTTCTTATTCTTCTACCATGTGTCCTCCTCAAGCTAGCTGCCTCATCCTACTCACCTGCGTGCATACTAAAAGTCAGCTACGCTGAGTGAGTTCTAGTTAATCAGGCAACATGCAATACATTCACATACTTACATATATATGAATCCGAAGATACATATTACATACTTAGCCTGTTACCTTTCTTTCATTCGTACATATATACTTTCTTTTTTTCTTTCTTTCTTTCATACTTTCATACATTCTTTCATCTAAGATATTATTAAGGTCTGGTCCCTACTATCTCAGATATTATTTGGGTCTGGTCCCTTCTTTCCATACATCCATACATACACTTCTTTATACGTACATTCTATTATATACATTCATACATATTCTTAATCATTCATTTACATTCATGCATCTTACGTAAAACTCACCTATCCTGGCGACACATGCAATATCCGAAGATCGTTCACGTACCGACAAGCAATCATTCATAACCCCAATCATTATCACATAAATCATATAAGGCATACACTTACCACTAAGGGTAAGTGTATTAACTAATCACATCGAGTATGCACACAGCCCCGAAAACATAACAAGGAAATGGGGCTAGAAACTCACATGCGTTCTGTTACATTCACCGTTAATGGTTATTCCTTTCTTTAGCTGTGCGCGACTAACTGTATAACAATTACACGTATCAATTAACTATCACTACCCATATCGCGTTTCTAGTTTAATTATAACACTCGACAAATGAGGGTCCGGGGGGTAGTGCTCATGGTAGTAGGGTTCTAGGGGCGGCAGCCCCTAGCGGGGTCCAAGGGGCAGAGCCTCTGGCTGGAGTTAACTCATCAGCTTGGAAAATTTTTATTCTCATTAATTGTTTTTAACAAAATTTTCCATTAGAATTCTATAATAATATTTTATTGTTAACTCGTTACCCCTTTAAGGTATCTTTCTTGAATTAATAAAGTCCAAGGGCTTCTATGTAATTTAATCATTTTATTCTAAGTCCAGGACCTTTCTGTCATTCTTTCAAACTCTAATTCGTTATCCAATTCTTTAACGAATGGGGGCTCTATAACGAATGGAGTACTCATTCGTTATGAAATAACGAAAGGGTCTTCATAACGAAAGGACTCATTCGTTTGGCCTGGCTAATGAATGAACTCTATAACGAATGAGGTTCATTTGTCTCTCACTTAACGAATGGCCTTAACGAATGATCATAAAGATTGATGGCTCATTGGTTAGTTTTCCTTAACGAATTGCTTAATGAATGAAGCTCATTCGTTATTCATTCTTAACGAATTGGCATAGCGAATGAGCCTAACGAATGAGGGCTCATTCGTTAATTCTCCGTAACGAATGGCATATCGAATTCGTTACACGGGCCTAGGGTTAGGTCAGAGAATGTAAGAATATTCTCTGGCATTCTCCTTACATTCCGTGCCATCTTTCCAGCGCCGCTGTGCCGGAAAACCGGGCGGTGGCCGGGAAAAACGTGTTTTACAACGTTTTTCACCGTTTTTCGTCCCGATCGTTCTGCATCCGAGTTAGGGTGACCCCTAAGCTCGTCATTCGATCGAATTATACCCGATTCCATCCGAATCTCGTGACTTTAACGGTCGAGGGTGTCGGTTCATCATTTCGCAGCTAGATCTAGTGCGTTTGGATCTGTATAAGATCATACAATCTTACCTCGGATCAATGCTCGGTTTTCATTCTTGGTTTCGGTTAGAGAAAGAGAAAAAGAGAGAGCGAGAGAGCTTAAGTGTGTGTTTTGGATGGTGTATGGAATGGGTGGAATCAATGGATTAGGGAATAATTGTAGTTTATATATTATGGGTCATGGGCTTAAGCCCATGATCTTTCTTCCTTCCTTATTAATCCAAGTCCATCACCCATATTATTTAACCCAACACAAGCCCAACTCATAATAACTCATATTATTATTTTATTAACCAAAACAGGAAATGGGATGTTAAAGAATATATGGGAAAACAGCTTCAAAGATTTTGACGGGAAGAAATTGGGTTCGATAAGGATAAGCTTCGATGCTACAACTGCAACAAAATAGGGCACTTTTCAAGAGAGTGCACAAATCCAACCAAACCTGCAAATGACATCAAAATCACTGAAGTTTATGACAATGAAGCCGGTAAAAGGAGTGATAAACAACCAGTGGGTCAAAACAGCTCTTCAATCCAACGAGTTTCCTAAATTAGTCAAAGCAACTCATCAAAAGGGAACTATGGCTCAAGCTCAAGCTCAAGCGCTTTGATTACCCAGTCTGTTGCAACAACCAAGTCAGATTGGGAGGGCGATCAATTCTGTGAGCTAATCAACCCACTCATTTTTGCCGGGATGGCCTTTGTGAATGAAGATCAAACCTCTTCAAGTTCTGCTTCAGAAGGAATTCAATCCACCTCCAACATCCCCAAGGTACACAAACTCTGTTCTCAAGCTTGTATTGATAAGGTTAGGAGCTCTAGAACTCATAATGCCGCATTGATTGATGAAAACTTAGGCATTAAAATTCAGAATAATAAATACAAAAAGGATGAAAAGATATTCACCACTAGAACTAAAACTAAGCTAGTTGAATTTAACGAAAAAAGAATAGTTGATTTGAATGCTAAAATTGAAGAACTAGAATTCGACCTTGCCCAAAGAAAAATAACTGTGAACAAGTTTGAAATGGCGTATGATAAGTTAAATGGGATTATTGGGGCACAAATGGGGGTAAAACAAAAGACGAGATTAGGACATGATCATACCACAGTTCCTCCACGGTTCAAATATAATTACACTAGCCTTCCCCACCTTAGTTTTAATACCCCACCTGAGGACGAAATGGTCTACGGAGTTGGTCATGTACCAAAACTAAAATTATTCGTTCCTTATGTCTCCAAAATTGTAGATCTCATTCCTATGTTAGTTAGTTCTAATGGTGATTTATCTTGATCAGCAGGTCGTTTAAAAGAAAGCGGTTGTATGGAAAAGAACATGAGTTGTGGAAAGAAAGGCGTTTTAAATTCACTTTTTGATTCCACTGTGGATCTAAAACAATCATTTGTCAACTCTGTCTGTAATAATAATACATCTGAATCCATGAAAATTACATTGGTGTCATCGTCTCATGATAATGTAATTTGTGAGAGTGTTGATGTTGGCAATTCTCAAAATGTTTTAAATGAAAAGGATGATTTTGTTTTAGATAGTGATTGCGAAACCATTTATGATAATTTTTTTTTGAAAATGATGTTAATAAGAATTGTGTCAATGAGGTGAACATAACTGGTTGTTCATTCATTAAGAAGTTTTAAAGTTGAGGAGACTGTAAACAAAAGATATTTTTTTGGAAATGAAAAGGAAAGTACTTCAGGTAAATATATTTCACCACACAAAAGTTCATTTTCTCAAACAACCAATTTTTTAAAGAATCCTCAATCATACAACTATTTTGATAACAAATATTATAGTGCTCATCAACAAAATTGTATTAATTCATTTTATACAAATGCTTTTGATGATAGAGGTTACAGATCAGATAGTATGTATAAACATGTTCCTTACCAAGCATCACCTTTCCCACCGCAACAATCATATCATAGTTTTGATGAAACCTATAGGTTCTTTAGGAGAAAATGTAGTTTTGTTTGTGGTAACCCTTCTCACCTTGCAAGAACTGGCACAGATAACATAAAGAAATGAACAGTCAGTTTGATTACCTCGTTCTAATGTTGTACCCAATACAAGAACAAGGACTGACCGATCTGAAAGTTCTGCCAGTGAAATGAATGTGCGATCCAAAAATCATAAGAAAACCAGAAAACGTATTTAAAATCCCAAAAATGGGTTCAAAAGTTGAAAAAACTAAGCACCCACCAAAAACAAGTGAAAAGAGGAATCTAAAGATCAAAATATCTGAGAATTTTGTTTTGAAACCAAGAAAAAGACTGTCCAAAAGGTCTACTAAAAATAGGAAACATGACTCTGCATGGATTCCCAAGTACCTCTCTGCTGATTTAGACTCACCACAAAGCTTCATTTTTAAAGAAAACAAGATGAAATATGGAAATTTCATGGTCGACCTTCGCGAGACAACTATGTCTTAGGAACCCATGTCTATTTAAACGCTTAGTTCATGTAGGGTCAATCAAGGAGGAGTGTCAATAGTATTCGGTACTTAGATGGTGATTGCACCCGACCTTTGATGGGAGACGAACCATTGCTATTTGATGCTAAAACATTCAATGACGGATTCGAGTCTTCCGTAAGCGGCATGGGGGGGCAAGCTTCAAGGAATGGGAAATGTTTCTTATGGTACTTTTGCTTCATCTAAATGGCTCAACCACAACTCGTCGAGCATTTGTCAAACTCACTTCGTGATGGATCAGCTGTTGGTTTCGGTTTTAATCTCTTCAAACTTGTTATACAATATAATAATGCATGCTTAAGATAGTCCATTTGACAACAACTTTGCTGACCTTTTCACTAAATCCATCAATCATAAGCGATTCGAATTTCTTGTCAAATCGCTCGCCATGATCAATTTTGGTTACACTAACCGATTGCATCTTTTTGTATGAAAATTTCTAAGTATTTTCCAAATATTTCACAAAAAGATTTTTCTTTTGTTTCTAAGAAAAACAAAAATGAGACACTTGACTTGTCAAAAAGATTTTTTTCTTAATGAAAATTCGAAAATGATTAAAACTGTTTTCCCGTTTAAAGATAGCATTCATTCATAACCTCAACCACTATCACATAAATCATATAAGGCATACACCTACCACTTAGGGTAAGTGTATTAACTAATCACATCGAGTATGCACACATCCCCAAAAACATAATAAGGAAGTAGGGCTAGAAACTCACCTGCAAGCGATTCCTTTATGAATTTACGATAATGCCCTTCTTGAGCTGTGCACGGCTAACTGTGTATCAATTAGCAAGCATCACTTAACTACAATTATATCATATTCCTAGGTTAATGTAACCCCTAGCTGCGGGGGTCCTGGGGTAGCGCCCCTGGCAGCAGGGATCTGGCGGCAGCCCCTAGCGGCTGGGGTTAAGCTGCTAGCTTGGAAAAATTTTATTTTCATTAATAAGTCTTTACTAAAAACCTTATCAGAAAACTGGAGTTTAATTATCTAATAAAATCAAATCTTCTTTTTAAACGTTACCTTTCATTATTAATTAATTACTTATCTTTAGTTCATACATCATATAAGTCCATGTCTATCGTCTACGTACGTATACGCTATTTATCGTTCGTTTATCAGAAAATCACTTCTAGCGTATAAGTTAGGTTAGGCGTATAAGTTCCTTGGGCGTATAGGTGGCTAGCGTATAAGTCTTCCCTGGCGTATAAGTCATCAATGGCGTGTAAGTCTTCTACGACGTGTAAGTTTCTACCAACGTATAAGTCACACATATACGCCACATACATACACGCTATCATACTTATACATGTACATACATACACGTCACATGCATACATACACGATGCATACATATACGTTTATATACATATACGGCTATGTACTTATGCGCTACGTCGGCATATACGCTTCATACATACATATGCGATGCCATGCTTATGTGCCATACTTACACGCTGCACCCACTTACACGCTGCACTTATATGACAGTGCAGGCCAACTCCCTTTTACGTGTTTTTAAGGTTTTTCTTCGATTCTGGCGCTGTCGACTGCTGTTAAACTCCACGGTTAGTCTGGGTTTGATCGTTTATGACCTGGCCGGGTAGCTTCAGGGTGTCCAGATCTGAGCTAACGTGGTCCTTAGGCTCGTTTATGGTTGATTAAACACCCGAATAAAGCTAGAGCTAGATCCAAACGGCTCATATGGCATCACGGGGCAGCTGTGTCGAGTTCTAATATGTTGGGTCAGCTGAGATAAATATTTTCTTACCTTCGGTTGGTCTTGGATCGTTGAATATATTAGAGTAGAGAGTGTTTGGCTTAAGTGTGTGTTTTTGATGATGTAGGCTATGGTGTAGATCAGATGGATGGAAATGGAAAGGAATAGGGTTTAAGGGTTATTTATACTCCCTTAATGTTACACCCCCATCTAAGGTCTAGGAGTGCGATCAATAGTTGGTACCACAATTGCAAATAAATCAGAGTTACGTTTAATTAGCGGAAGACTTTATAACTTATGGATTAAAGTTGTAATATTACAAAAGACAGGATTGTAAAAGATTCCCGTTTAAGTTTAAAAGATTACTTGTTTTAATTCAAACCACCATTTTAACATATTAATTTTATTCAAAACAAATCCGAGCCATCGGATATATAAGTAGCACTTCGACACTCCAAGTGCTAATCTTGTTCCCCTGCAAAATGTAAATAAAATAAGTCAGCAACGAATGCTGGTGAACACGCTGACGCTAAAATATTTTCTTTTACTTTATTACCCCTCGAGACTACGCCTTCCTCGGCCCAATGTGGCTTAGGAATAACATAGTTAAACAACACAATTATAAATTCGAGCCTCTACTCTAGGTCACCTTAGAAAACACCGCATCGTTCGACTTAGTTAAGTACCCGTACGTATACACAATGGTCGTGCTTCCCGTGGGAAAGCGTCCTACGACCAGTCCAACCTGTCACACCCCCATCTAAGGCCTAGGAGTGAGATCAATAGTTGGTACCAACAATTGTAAATAAATCAGAGTTACGTTTAATTAGCGGAAGACTTTATAACTTGTAGATTAAAGTTGTAATATTACAAAAGACGGGATTGTAAAAGATTCCCGTTTAAGTTTAAAAGATTACTTGTTTTAATTACAAACCACCATTTTAACATATTAAGTTTATACAAAAGAAATCCGAGCCATCGGATATAAGTAGCACTTCGACACTCCAAGTGCTAATCTTGTTCACCTGCAAAATGTAAATAAAATACGTCAGTAACGAATGCTGGTGAACACGCTGACGCTAAAATATTTTCTTTACTTTATTACCCCTCGAGACTACGCCTGCCTCGGCCCAACGTGGCTTATGAATAACAAAGTTAAACAACACATTTATAAATTCGAGCCTCTACTCTAGGTCACCTCAGCAAACACCGCAACATTCGACTTAGTTAAGTACCCGTACGTATACACAATGGTCGTGCTTCCCGCGGGAAAGCGTCCTACGACCAGGCGTAGTGCGATGTGCCCATCGCGTACAACCACATATGTAAGGATCCAGACAAACGTATACTACAGCTTGAGGGCTAGGATTATACTCTTATTTATAACGGTTTTAGGAACACGTAGTTCCTTGTAAACAATTTTCATATAACATGTTTAACTCGTTTAAAAATGTGTTTGTAAAAGTTTGGGGGCGTATTCACCTTTTCACTTTGGGATCGGCTTCAACACCGTCCAAGGGTCTTTTCCTTGCTATCTCGCACCTATAGTACGAGTTAACCATTTGTTAGTCGGATATACAATCCGGCTTAAGACCTTTAGTCTTATTTTATAATCTTTACCTCGATGAACCTTTAGTTCATAAATCTCTTTTACTTGAAAACCTTTAGTTTAAAAGTAATTATAAACCTTTAGTTTATTTAAAAAAACCTGACGTTTCTTCTTCTCAAAGAAATATATTCTTTTCTTTTATTATTTAAGAATACTCATTATCACTTAAATAATATTTTCATAACAAAGAATATATACTTTCACACATATATATTTATCAATATTCATATTCTTATCTTTTGTTTCTTTCTATGTTATGTTTTCTTTTCTTTTATCGAGGTATCGAGTATAACCTCGACTTAAGGTTCAAGCCTTTTATAATATTTTATTATTATATTCATTGGCGTTAAGCCTTACCTTAAAGGCTTATGAAAATCCTAACGATTCGAGCAACACTCCAATGCCGCCTCACCTTCTCGATCAACTCTTTGTCACTCCTTCCTTGACACGCCAACCAATGAACACAAATTTTGACGGCACGCCTTTCGAGAACAAACACCTTCTTGGTTGTATGAGGGTGGAGGGTGGCACGAATGTCGAGGAAACGAACACGGAAAAAGAGTAATCGGGGCACAATTATCGAGGTAGATCGAGTACACGTATTTCGAGGTATAGAGAGAGGTTAGAGAGAGATATGATGACTTGATTTTGGTGTGTGGAATGAAGATCCAGGACCTTCTATTTATAGACAAAATTTAGGGTCCCATCGCGGTACGCGACGGGCCTCCTAGGCACCCGTCGCGTACCGCGACGTAGCCGTGGCCAGTCACAACGTAGGTCTGCCATGTGTCGCCACGTGGCAGTTGTCACACCCCGACCAAAGGCGGAACATGACGGGACATAACGTATTGATTGGACAATAGCTCGAAAGACACTAATTAAAGTGACGATAATTATCTAATTCATTAATATCAAAACAAGTACACAAATTCAATATATGTTTATGTGTGACAATTGCATGCTCTATGATAATGCTCTATGTGTTTAATTGTTTATTTTATGTTTGGTGGTTGGTATCTCATCCTCATCTATCCTCATCTAGTATGATCATACATTTACCAAAGTATATTGATTTCGTATCAATAAGAACGGGTCCACATCTATTTAGTTGTTTTCATTTTCATAGAAATAGTAATACTCATCATTTACATATGAATTGTGTTTTCTATCTATACATGTATCTCAACTAAAACTTGTGTATTCTCACCAACATTCGTGTTGACAAACTATATTTTAATACATGCTACAGGTACAAGTAAGTTACATTGTTCAAGATCGAAGAATTTAGTTTTACCTTAGGATATTATTCAAAATACAAAACATGATGTAATTGTTGTTCTGTTTATTGAATTTGTATACTTGTTTTGATATTAATGAATTAAATAATTATTGTCACTTTAATTAGTGTCTTTCGAGCTACTGTCCAATCAATACGTTACACCCCGGCATGTTCCGCCTTTGGTCGGGGTGTGATAGATTGGTATCAGAGCCAAAGGCTATAAGATAGGTGGTTAGATATAACGGCCTAGTAGCATGCTTAGGGTCCCTATACGTGATATGCCTTTACGTGTTTGCACCCTGAATTATATTATTGATTGCAGTAGCTTAAATATTATTTAATGATTTAATATTATTCTTGTACACAAAATCACACACTTAATCTGAGGCTATGCCTCACTCTCAAAATTGTTTTCAAAACTTTAGGACGATTTTTAAAAAAATGGGGAATTCCTTAAGAAATCCCACCTTTTTACTCCCCTCTCCTTGAGGATGATTCGTGGGACGGATATGTAGTAATTGTAAGAGGGACACACTTGTTTACCGAACCCTTGACACCAAGGCTTGCGAGCCTAAGGAAGTGTAATGCACACAAATCTCAATCAACCGCGAGACCTGGTTGCCTTCCTGGAGTGTTCGGTAAGGGTGTGGAACTTATTAGGCCAAAGCATATCACACCAAACGTACCCGAATCTGCTACCCTCATTGTATCAAACGTGGTCATGTGACGATCACACTCTGAAATCAACGATGAGATTTTTTTTAAATTTTCTTTTTATTTTGTTAAGAATGAATTTTTTTTTCAAATTATTAGTTTTATCAATACTCTAAGTTAAGGTTATTAAAATTTTATTCTCATGAATTTTCACAAAAACTCGAAATTTCACATAGTTATACAATTTTTCTTTAAAAAAAAACATAATAAATTTTTCACGTGTCGTCATTGTAGCATGTCTTCCTCCCGTCTTATCAACCGTAACCGTCGCACCGACAACTCTGGCCGCATCATGTCGTCCCGCATTACTAAAGGCATCGTGGAAGCCCTCCCAACGATAATCTCTCAATTGCAAATTGTGAATGCTTCTTCATCATCCACAACTCCGAATCCAATTGCTTACCCCCTCAAACAATTCAAGAGTGCCAACCCGCCCATATACTTCGGTATCGACGGTGCTACCATTCTCCTCCAATGGTTCGAAGAAATGGAGAGCATATTTTTTCTCCATTGTGAATGTCTTGAGGACAAGAAAACCACTTACGCCTCGAGCATGCTCAAGAAGAATGCCCTCAGTTGGTGGAAAGGTGAAAAGCGCACGCTTGGCGCCGAGGTTGCCATGTCCTTGCCATGGGATGACCTCAAGAAACTCATGCTCAAGAAGTTTTGCCCGAAACATGAGCTTCGGAAGTTGGAAGAGGAGTTTTGAATTTGAAACAAGAAAGTGGAAATGACACCATCTACAACGATCGTTTCCATGAGCTGAGCCTTCTCATCCCTCACATGGTCACTCCCCTTGAACGTTCAATCGACAAGTACATCTCGGGTTTGCCTATGCAAATCCAAGATTCCGTCCTAAGTCGTGACCCTCAAACCCTCCATGATGCCATCACCTTAGCCGGTACCCTCACCGAAAACCACGTTAAGGCCGGGACCTTGACGCGGAAAAATTCCAAGAAGCCCAATGATAAGCCTGCATCTGAGCCCACCGAAGAACCCAAGCCCGAATCTTCCAAACTCGAGTCTTCTAAGCCCGAATCCTTCAAGCACATCAACAACAGCTCTCCCCACTACCGCAGCAATAAAAGAAAGTCCAATTCTCAAAACTATGTCTTGGCCCAATCGCAAACCCAACCCACCAAGAATCCCTACACAGGACCCCACCCATTATGTGATACGTGTAACTTTCACCATTCGCCTAACCTCAAGTGTCGACAATGCACCCATTGCAATCGATTTGGTCACCTCTTTACCACATGCCGCGAAAGCAACCAACTCCTGATGCAACCATTTACTTCACCTCTTACCCAACCCCAAACTTTATCTTATACTCAACCGTTTACTCAAGCACCCTCAACTACTAGGGCTTATTACAATTGTGGAGACCCTAGCCATTTTCGCAATGCATGCCCAACACTCGCATACATGAACCAAATTCAATCCTACCCAACTCAAACCACTCAATATCAAGCTTACCAAGCCCAAGTAAATCAACTTCCACCAATCCAAGCTCAACCCATCCAAGCAATTCAAGCCCAACCCATTCAACCAATTCATGTCAACCAATTACCAATCAACCAACCAACCTCAAGTGACCAAGCTACTCAAGGACAAGTGTGTTATATCAACGGTTCCAAAGTCTAAGCCTAACCCTTTATAAAGACATGCTACGCAAAAGACGCTTATTTTATTTAGTTCTTTTCTTTTAAATCTAATGTATTGACTTCCTTAAATCTCCAGTTTTGTTATGAATGAGAATTATGGTTATTTATAATGGTATTCAATCTCTTATTTAATCCTATTTTGTCGTTTATTGCACTATATATTGTTACACAATTTATTTTCATGATTTAAGTGGTCTATGACCGGTTATTTACCGGGACTATGTGCATGGTGATGTGCATAGTTATCTAATAGTACCGTATTTGTATCATAAACTGCCTATGACCGATTTCCTACAAATGTCCTGGAAATTGAGACTATGAATATGTGTTGTACATAGTTATCTACTAGGAGTCACATGTACAAATTTTATTTCGATATTTTAATACATGACTACCCCATAAACTCACCACATTCTCACCTCATCTCATCGATCTTATAATCTTTGTTTCAAACCTTATATATTATTGTATTCATAAGTCATGTGATTTGTTTGTTGTGTGAACCTATTTATTATTACGTGAATTTTCTCGTCATCTCAAGTATTTTCTCTACATCTATGTGTAAGTTACTTATGTAATTAAAAATTTTTCCTCTATCTATGTATTTCATTTTGTTGCTATTACTCTCGATGGTTAACTTCAACAATTTTGTCATTTTCTTTTATTATGTTCATCAATTTTCATTCAATTTTTAGTTCATTGCTATTGATCAAATGATATCGATTTAAAAAGGTTTTATTTTACCCTTTTTTTCATTTTCAAACCCACACAACGGGACGAACCATGTGCATCATGCGACGATCTAAATAATTATGAGTGCACGCATAATTATCGAAATCCTCACATGGAACTCATGATGAATACGGTTGTGTGTTACAACTCGGAACCTAGGGTGATTTTGGGTAACGGTATAAATATCGATTTGATAAGGGCATGGTTGATACGCCGTTGGTACATCTTATATATAAGTGTCCTTATCATGTCTTCCGTTTGTAGCGTTATTTGGGTCACCTGATAATCTGTGTTATTATATATATATATGTATATATATATATATATAAAATCCCTTGACAATTACATTCTTTCTTTATGTTATGTTTTTCTATAATTTCGGGACGAAATTTCCAAAAAGTTGTAAATACTGTAACATTCGTTATTTTCAAACATGAAATTTGACCGGTTGAAATCTTTTTATTATTAACCGGACATTTGTTGTTTATTAAAAACCAATAATTTATTATTTTGGTTGGTCATTGATCATTTATTTAATTACACCACTCGTATTTGTTTCGTTTATTTAATAAAATATTAGAACTATCTAACTTGTGCATTTTAACCCCCCTCCCCCCATAGTTTAATATATCTAACTTTTAATCGTTAGCCATAAATCAGGGACCATTTATGTCAAAATTACCAAACTTCCTTCTCTTCCTCCCTGTCACGCACCTGCAGCACCCCCCCTTTAACGATTTGACCAAGGTCAACCCACCCAATCCGGCGTATAATCAGGATTGTGACGAGTCTTGCTTGATTCGTAGCCAACACGCCATCTTAATTATGGTAACCACGCGTAATTGATAGCTAACCTAATGAAAACGAACCGCGGACAATCCGGTTCCTAGAACCCTATATAAACTCGTTTATATTTCAATTAAACTCGTCCACAGCTCACTCAAGCTATCTCCAACCTTTACCCCATAATCAATTTGATTATCGTGACCTGTTGGTATCTCGTTCATCACAATCTTCGGCCGACTCTGTTTGATCCCGTTCCCCCTCCTCTGATCTTCTTTTGAGGTAATTGAAAGCTGGGTTTTGATTGCAATTACATAAGGATCAAAAGCCCCAAACTGGTTTTGATTAACTGTAAACATGTGGTTCAAATTTGATTTAGGGTTTATGTATTGAACCAGTTCTAATAAGTTGTTATATAATTACTCTGGAAACTATTCTCTAACGCACGTCGCTATCTGGGCCAGCTGGGTAACACATGAACGTTTGGAGGCAGAGGTCGCGGGTTCGACCCTCTGCCACCCCGTTTTGCCTTTTTATTTTGGTATTTTGTTAAACAAATCATTTCCAGTGATTTAAAACCTTAATAAATGTTAAATAGTTTACATTTTATCAAAACCATCATATTAAGTCGTTGTTTTTCGAATCTTGGTTAAAACTAGATATATTATACATGCATATATCTATATATATAAAAGTTATTAACAATTTATAAGAGTTTTTGTAATGAATATTTAAAAAGAATGTGTTTATTTAGAATACATAAAATTAAGGGATATAATATTATTTTATATAATAATTTGGCTAATGAAATTTATAAACGAATGGTATTTTTTATAAATATATATTGTTACCGCTTTAATAATAGAAGTACGAATACTTTATAAACAATTATATTTTATGCAATATTAATTTATAAGTAATCTTTATTAATTATAAACTTTAAATAAAATATGCTATACTCTCGATACAAGTTCATATCTTGTTTCTCTCTTAGTCCCTTTATTAATTTGTAGTATTTCCCGTTATTACACTTGTTAGGCTTTAATTTTGCTACCTCTCGAGCGTGACGATTATTCTCCTATCGATCTTAACCTATATTTTATTCGGTTGCTTATTCTCTAAGGTGAGTTTACATATCCCTCTTTTCATCTTTTAAATATTGAGGGTGGCATGTATACCTATTTAAATTATTCAATTTTTATTTCCACATCTATTCAAAACACAATTCAATATATGTTTATGTGTGACTATTGCATGCTCTATGATAATGCTCAATGTGCTTAATTGTTTATTTTATGTTTGGTGGTTGGTATCTCATCCTCATCTATCCTCATCTAGTATGATCATATATTTACCCAAGTACATTGATTTCGTATCAATAAGAACAGGTCCACATCTATTTAGTTGTTTATATTTTCATAGAAATAGTAATACTCATCATTTACATATGAATTGTGGTTTCTATCTATATATGTATCTCAACTAAAACTTGTGTATTCTCACCCACATTCGTGTTGACAAACTCTATTTTTATACATGTTACAGGTACAAGTAAGTTACATTGTTCAAGATCGAAGAATTTAGTTTTACCTTAGGATATTATTCAAAATACAAAACATGATGTAATTGTTGTTCTGTTTATTGAATTTGTGTACTTGTTTTGATATTAATTTGTTTTGATATTAATGAATTAAATAATTATTGTCACTTTAATAAGTGTCTTTCGAGCTTCTGTCCAATCAATACGTTACGCCCCGGCATGTTCCGCCTTTGGTCGGGGTGTGACAGACCGTGTGCCACGTGTTGACACGTGGCGGACGACGTGCCACGTGTGGCCACGTGGCAGGCCACGCGTCTCGCTATCAGAGGGCGTTACGCGATTGGTCTCTCTTCTGATCCATCGCGTAGCGCGATGGGTCCGGAAAATTAGATTTTTCATTTTTAACCCTCAGATTTGGAATTTGGCAGATTTAGTCCCTAGACTTTGGAAAGTTTACATTTTGAACTCGAAATTTTCATAATGTTACATCCTCCCCACCTTGAAATAAATCTCGTCCTCGAGATTGCTTTACAAGAACAAGTGGGGGTATTTCTTTCTCATTTCCGATTCGAGTTCCCGTGTATATTCGGGCCCACTACGCGAGTCCCATTTAACTTTCACAATTTTCAATGTTCTTCTTTTTAATTTCTTTGTTTCGAATCTTCTATTTGATTTGGAAGTTCTAAAAATTTTAAATTTTCTTTTATTTCAACGTCTTTTAATGGCATAGCTAAAAATTCATCGGTTAAACATTTACGTAGATTCGAAACATGAAATACATCGTGTATCCCTTGCATTTCCTCGGGCAGTCGCAAACGATATGCAACAGTGCTGATTCATCCAAGTACCTCAAAGGGTCCAACGAATCGAGGACTTAACTTCCTTTCTTGTCGAAGCGAACAACGCATCTCCAAGGAGAGACTTTCAAAAGAACTTTATCACCATAAACTCTAACGGCTTACGACGGACATCAGCGTAACTCTTTTGGCGATCACGTGACGTCTTAAGTTGTTCTCGGATTTGAAGGAGTTTGTCGGTGATTTCTTGGACTATATCGGGTCCAGACAACTGATTGTCTCCGATTTCAGACCAACACACGGGCGTTCTACACTTTCGACCATATAAGGCCTAGTAGTTATATGGTAAGTGTCACACTTTGCATGGGACTACGCCTGCCTCGACCCAACGTGTAGAGTTTAGTGAGTGTCACACTTTGCATGGGACTATGCTTGCCTCAACCTGTAACACTTAAATTTAACCTGTCACACCCCCATCTAAGGCCTATCACACCCTTAATTTTAAATCTTCTCAAACTCAAGCGATCAATGAAAACCAAATCTCCGACGAAAAAGTTAACGGCACCATTGACTCGCTAGTCAAAGGTGACGATGGTATCCTTAGACTTGGCAATAGAATATGGGTACCAATCGTTGGGGACTTGCGTGAGAAAATTTTGAATGAAGCTCACAAATCCAAGTATGTGATGCATCCCGGGAGCGACAAAATGTACCATAATCTCAAAGCAAACTATTGGTGGAATGGGATGAAAAGGGATGTCGCTTCGCATGTTGCGAAATGTTTAACATGTTTGAAAGTCAAGGCTGAACACAAAAAGCCTTCGGGATTGCTTCAGCAACCCGAACTTCCCGTATGGAAGTGGGAGTTAATCACTATGGATTTCATTACCAAACTCCCTAAAACTACTCGACAACATAATGCAATCTGGGTTATTGTGGATCGATTGACGAAATCCGCACACTTCTTACCCATCAATGAATCGTACTCAATGGATAGACTAGCGCGTATTTATGTGAACAACATTGTTGCTTTGCATGGAGAACCGCTGTCTATAATCTCTGATCGAGACAGTCGTTTTACGTCTCATTTTTGGAAAAGCTTCCAACAAGTGCTAGGTACAAAGCTTAATCTTAGCACTGCTTATCCGAATCGATGATCTTTTTGACCAACTTCAAGGTGCTAGCTTCTTTTCAATAATTGATCTTCGTTCCGGCTATCACCAACTCAAAGTCCAATCCGAGGATATTCCGAAAACCGCTTTTCGAACAAGGTATGGACATTATGAGTTCACGGTTATGCCGTTTGGAGTTACTACTATGCCAGCCGCGTTCATGGACATGATGAATCATATCTGCAAGCCTTACTTGGATAAATTTGTTATCGTATTCATTGACGACATACTCATTTATTCTAAGTCTAAGGATGATCATGAAGTCCATCTTCAAACGTTGCTTTAAATTCTTAGAGTCAAGAAGTTGTATGCTAAATTCTCCAAATGTGAGTTCTGGTTGCATGAGGTACAATTTCTTGGTCACATCATTAACGTCAACGGTATTCAAGTCAATCCCGCTAAGATTGAAGCTATCTCTAAGTGGGAGATCCCAAAATCACCAACCGAGATTAGAAGTTTCTTGGGTTTGGCCGGCTATTACCGTCGATTCATTGAAAACTTTTCCCGAATCGCTGTTCCCCTAACTTCTTTGACTCGCAAGAATATCAAGTATGAATGGGGAGCAAAACAGCAAGAGGCGTTTGATATACTTAAACAAAAACTCACCCAAGCACCTATACTAGCCTTGCCAGAAGGTACTGAGGATTTTGTTGTCTTTAGTGACGCTTCACATTCTGGTTTGGGATGTGTACTAATGAAACGCAAGAAAGTAATCGCTTACGCCTCTCGTCAACTCAAAGTACACAAAAATAATTATACGGCTCACGATCTAGAATTAGGCGCCATAATCTTTGCACTTAAGATATGGAGGCACTATCTCTGTGGAGTAAGATTTATCGTGTACACCGATCATAAAGCTTAAAACACATCTTCGGTCAAAAAGAGCTCAACATGCGCCAACGACGCTGGATGGAGACTCTCAACGATTACGATTGTGAGATTGTTTATCATGAAGGCAAAGCCAACGTTGTGGCTGATGCCTTAAGTCTTAAAGAGCACGAAAAACCCAAAAGAGTCCGAGCGTTGCGTATAGAATTAAAATCGATCTCCTCGAACAAATTAAATCTGCTCAAACTCAAGCGATCAATGAAAACCAAATCTCCGACGAAAAGCGTAACGACACCATTGACTCGCTAGTAAAAGGTGACGATGGTATCCTTAGACTCGACAATAGAATATGGGTACCAATCGTTGGGGACTTGCGTGAGATTATTTTGAATAAAGCTCACAAATTCAAGTATATGATGCATCCCGGGAGCGACAAAATGTACCATAATCTCAAATCAAACTATTGGTGGAATGGGATGAAAATGGATGTCGCTTCGCATGTTGCGAAATGTTTAACATGTTTGAAAGTCAAGGCTGAACACCAAAAGCCTTCTAGATTGCTTCAGCAACCCGCACTTCCCATATGGAAGTGGGAGTTAATCACTATGGATTTCATTACCAAACTCCCTAAAACGACTCGACAACATAATGCAACCTGGGTTATTGTGGATCGATTGACGAAATCCGCACACTTCATACCCATCAATGAATCGTACTCAATGGATAGACTAGCGCGTATTTATGTGAATAAGATCGTTGCTTTGCATGTAGTACCGCTGTCTTTTATCTCTGATCGAGACAGTCGTTTTACGTCTTATTTCTGGAAAAGCTTCCAACAAGCGTTAGGTACAAAACTCAACCTTAGCACCGCCTATCATCCGCAAACTGATGGGCAAAGTGAAAGGACAATTCAAACGTTAGAAGACATGCTTCGGGCTTGTGTGATTGATTTAGGTGGAAGTTGGGATGACCACTTACCCCTAATGGAATTTTCGTATAATAATAGCTATCACACGAGTATTCAAGCCGCACCATTCGAGGCGTTATATGAACGTAAGTGTAGAAAGCCTGTGTTTTGGTCTAAAACTGGAGACAATCAATTTCCTGGACCTGAGATAGTCCAAGAAACCACCGAAAAAATCCTTCAAATTCGAGAACGACTTAAGACGGCACGTGATCGCCAAAAGAGTTTCGCTGATGTCCGTCGTAAGCCGTAAGAGTTTAATGTTATTGATAAAGTCCTATTGAAAGTCTCGCCTTCGAGAGGCGTTGTTCGCTTCGGCAAGAAAGGAAAGTTAAGTCCTCAATTCGTTGGACCTTTTGAACGAATCGGCACTGTTGCATATCGTTTGCGACTGCCCGAGGAAATGCAAGGGATACACGATGTATTTTATGTTTCGAATATGCGTAAATGTTTAACCGATGAATCTTTAGCTATGCCATTAAAAGACGTTGAAATAAATGAAAATTTAAAATTTGTAGAACATCCAATTCAAATAGAAGATTCGAAAACAAAGAAATTAAAAAGAAGAACATTAAAATTGTGAAAGTTAAATGGGACTCGCGTAGAGGGCTCGAATATACATGGGAACTCGAATAGGAAATGAGAAAGAAATACCCCCACTTATTCTTGTAAAGCAATCTCGAGGACGAGATTTATTTCAAGGTGGGGAGGATGTAACATTATGAAAATTTCGAGTTCAAAATGTAAAGTTTCCAATGTCTAGGGACTAAATCTGCCAAATTCCAAATCTGAGGGTTAAAAATGAAAAATCTAATTTTCCAGACCCATCGCGCTACGCGATGGATCAGAAGAGAGACCCATCGCGTATCGCGATGGGGTGTCTGACAGCGAAACGCGTCGCCTGCCACGTGGCCACACGTGGAAAACCGGTCGCCATGTGTCCCGCCACGTGGCCACACGTGGTACGTCGTTCGCCACGTGTCAACACGTGGCACACTGTCTGCAACGTGGCGACACATGGCAGACCTACGTTGTGACATGTCAGGGCTACGTCGCGGTACGCGACGGGTGCCCAGGAGGCCGTCGCGTACCGCGATGGGACCCCAAATTTTGTCTTTAAATAGCAGGTCCGAGATCTTTATTCCACACACCAAAATCAAGTCATCCTATCTCTCTAACATCTCTCTATACCTCGAAATACGTGTACTCGATCCACCTCGATAATCATGCCCCGATTACTCGTTTTCCGTGTTCGTTTCCTGAAAGTTCATGCCACCCTCCACCCTCATACAACCAAGAAGGTGTTTGTTCTCGAAAGGCGTGCCGTCAAGATTGGTGTTCATTAGTTGGCGTGTCAAGGAATGAGTGAAAAAGAGTTGATCGAGAAGGTGAGGCGGCGTTGAAGTGCTGCTCGAATAGTTAGGATTTTCATAAGCCCAAGGTAAGGCTTAACGCCAACGAATATAATAATAAAATATTATAAAAGGCTTGAACCTTAAGTCGAGGTTATACTCATCGATAAAAGAAAAGAAAACATAACATAGAAAGAAACAAAAGATAAGAATATGAATATTGATAAATATATATGTGTAAAAGTATATATTCTTTGTTATGAAAATATTATTTAAGTGATAATGAGTGTTCTTAAATAATAAATGAAAAGAATACGTTTCTTTGAGAAGAAGAAATGTAGGGTTTTTATAAATAAATTAAAGGTTTATAATTACTTTTAAACTAAAGGTTTTCAAGTAAGAGAGATTTATGAACTAAAGGTTCATCGAGGTAAAGATTATAAAATAAGACTAAAGATCTTAAGCCGGATTGTATATCCGACTAACAAATGGTTATACTTGTACTATAGGTGCGAGATAGCAAAGGAAAGACCCTCGGACAGTGTTGAAGCCGGTCCCAAAGTGAAAAGGTGAATACGCCCCCAAACGTTTACAAACTCATTTTTAAACGAGTCAAACATGTTATATGAAAATTGTTTACAAGGAACTACGTGTTCCTAAAACCGTTATAAATAAGAGTATAAGCCTAGCCCTCAGGCTGTAATATACATTTATCTGGATCCTTACATATATGGTAGTACGCGATGGGCACATCTCACCACGCCTGGTCGTAGGACGCTTTCCCGTGGGAAGCACGACCATTGTGTATACATACGGGTACTTAACTATGTCGAACGCTGCGGTGTTTGCTGAGGTGACCTAGGTTAGAGGCTCGAGTTTATAAATGTGTTGTTTAACTTTGTTATTCCTAAGCCACGTTGGGCGAGGCAGGCGTAGTCTCGAGGGGTAATAAAGTAAAAGTAAATATTTTAGCGTCAACGTGTTCACCAGCATTCGTTGCTGACGTATTTTATTTACATTTTGTAGGTGAACAAGATTAGCACTTGGAGTGTCGAAGTGCTACTTGTATATCCGATGGCTTGGATTTGTTTTGTATAAACTTGAATATATAAATGGTGGTTTTGTAATATAAAACAAGTAATACTTTTGTATAACTCAACGGGTATTTTATAATCCCGTCTTTGTAATCTTTACAACTTAAACCCACAAGTTTTACAAGTCTTCCGCTAATATAACATAACTCTGTTTTATTTACACTTATGGTACCAACTGTTGGTCGCACCACTAAGCCTAAGATGGGGGCATGACAGGTTGGTATTAGAGCTTAACCCTTCTCATTTCCGATTAGCTAAGACTTCCACACGTGGCACACTGATGGGCATGGGGTGAGCTTAACGAGATGTGCACGAGGTTAGCTAAGACTTCCACACGTGGCACACTGATGGGCTACGTTTCGCAGTCCCGCACTATCTCGATGGGTTCCTTGGGCGTGCTTAATCTATAAAATTTAATTAGCGGAAGACTTTATAACTTGTGGATTAAGGTTGTAATATTACAAAAGACGGGATTGTAAAAGATTCCCGTTTTAAGTTTAAAAGATTACTTGTTCTAATTACAAACCACCATTTTAACATATTAAGTTTATACAAAAAAATCCGAGCCATCGGATATATAAGTAGCACTTCGATACTCCAAGTGCTAATCTTGTTCACCTGCAAAATGTAAATAAAATACGTCAGCAACGATTGCTGGTGAACACGCTGACGCTAAAATATTTTCTTTCACTTTATTACCCCTCGAGAATACGCCTGCCTCGGCCAACGTGGCTTAGGAATAACAAAGTTAAACAACACATTTATAAATTCGAGTCTTTACTCTAGGTCACCTCAGCAAACACCGCAGCGTTCGACTTAGTTAGGTACCCGTACGTATATAGAATGGTCGTGCTTCCCGCGGGAAAGCGTCCTACGACCAGGCGTGGTGCGATGTGCCCATTGCGTACTACCACATATGTAAGGATTGAGACAAACGTATACTACAGCCTGAGGGCTAGGCTTATACTCTTATTTATAACGGTTTTAGGAACACATTGTTCCTTGTAAACAATTTTCATATAACATGTTTAACTCGTTTGAAAATAAGTTTGTAAAAGTTTGGGGGCGTATTCACCTTATCGCTTTGGGATCGACTTCAACAACGTCCGAGGGTCTTTCCCTTGCTATCTCGCACCTATAGTACGAGTATAACCATTTGTTAATCGGATATACAATCCGTCTTAAGACCTTTAGTCTTATTTTATAAACTCTACCTCGATGAACCTTTAGTTCGTAAATCTGTTTTACTTGAAAACCTTTAGTTTAAAAGTAATTATAAACCTTTAGTTTATTTACAAAAACCTGACGTTTCTTCTTCTCAAAGAAATGTATTCTTTTTTTTATTATTTAAGAATAATCATTATCACTTAAATAATAATTTCATAACAAAGAATATATACTTACACACATATATATTTATTAATAATCATATTCTTATTTTTTTTCTTTCTTTGTTATGTTTTCTTTTCTTTTATCGAGGTATTGAGTATAACCTCGACTTAAGGTTTAAGCCTTTATAATACTTTATTATTATTTTCATTGGCGTTAAGCCTTACCTTAAAAGCTTATGAAAATCCTAATGATTCGAGCAACACTCCAACGCTGCCTCACCTTCTCGAGCAACTCTTTGTCACTCCTTCCTTGACACGCCAACCAATGAACACCAATATTGACGGCACGCCTTTCGAGAACAAACACCTTCTTGGTTGTATGAGGGTGGAGGGTGGCACGAACTTCGAGGAAACGTTGACACGTAAATCGAGGAATCGGGGCATGCTTATCGAGGCGGATCGAGGGTATGATTATGGGATTTTAGAGAGATGTTAGAGAAAGATAGGATGACTTGATTTTGGTGTGTGGAATGAAGATCCGGGCCTGCTATTTATAGACAAAATTTGGGGTCCCATCGCGGTACGCGATGGGTTCCTTGGCTAGCCCGTCGCGTAGCGCGACGTAGGCTTGATGAAACACACACTACGTTTCTTTGAACATAGGTTCATTGAAAACTCGATCCCGCACTATCTTTGGAAGTCTTAGCTAATTAAAATGCCAATATTTATATATTCAAGTTTCAGACCAACACTCAGGTATTTGGACTATCTCGAGTCCAGACAATTAAAATGGTTATCGAATTGTAAATAAATCAAGGAAACTTCCACACATGGCACAAAGTTTAAATAAAGCAAACTATTAGTGGAATGTGATGAAAAGGGATGTCGCTTCGCATGTTGCGAAATGTTTAACATGTTTGAAAGTCAAGGTTGAACACCAAAAGCCTTCGGGATTGCTTCAGCAACCCGAACTTCCCATATGGAAGTGGGAGTTAATCACTATGGATTTCATTACCAAACTCCCTAAAACGACTCGACAACATAATGCAATCTGGGTTATTGTGGATCGATTGACGAAATCCGCACACTTCATACCCATCAATGAATCGTACTCAATGGATAGACTAGCGCGTATTTATGTGAATAAGATCGTTGCTTTGCATGTAGTACCGCTGTCTTTTATCTCTGATCGAGACAGTCGTTTTACGTCTTATTTCTGGAAAAGCTTCCAACAAGCGTTAGGTACAAAACTCAACCTTAGCACCGCCTATCATCCGCAAACCGATGGGAAAAGAGAAAGGTTGATTCAAATGTTGGAAGACATGCTTCGGGCTTGTGTGATTGACTTAGGTGGAATTGGGATGACCACTTACCCCTAATGGAATTCTCGTACAATAATAGCTATCACACAAGTATTCAAGCCGCACCATTCGAGTCGTTATATGGTCGTAAATGTAGACCGCCCGTGTGTTGGTCTGAAACCGGAGACAATCAGTTGTCTGGACCCGAGATAGTCCAAGAAACCACCGACAAAATCCTTCAAATCCGAGAAAGACTTAAGACAGCACGTGATCGCCAAAAGAGTTACTCTGATGTTCGTCGTAAGCCGTTAGAGTTTAATGTTGGTAGTAAGGTCCTTTTGAAAGTCTCGTCTTGGAGAGGCGTTGTTCGCTTCGGCAAGCTCGCCTCGGAGAGGCGTTGTTCGCTTCGGCAAGAAAGGAAAGTTAAGTCCTCAATTCGTTGGACCCTTTGAGGTACTTGAACGAATCGGCACTGTTGCATATCGTTGGCGACTGCCCGAGGAAATGCAATGGATACAAGATGTATTTCATGTTTCGAATCTGCGTAAATGTTTAACCGATGAATCTTTAGCTATGCCATTAAAAGACGTTGAAATAAATGAAATTTTAAAATTTGTAGAACGTCCAATTCAAATATAAGATTTGAAAACAAAGAAATTAAAAAGAAGAACATTGAAATTTGTGAAAGTTAAATGGGACTCGCGTAGAGGGCCCGAATATACATGAAAACTCTAATCGAGGACGAGATTTATTTCAAGGTGGGGAGGATGTAACATTATGAAAATTTCGAGTTCAAAATATAAACTTTCCAAAGTCTAGGGACTAAATCTGCCAAATTCCAAATCTGAGGGTTAAAACTGAAAATTTTGTTTTTCCTGACCCATCGCGCTACGCGATGGATCAGAAGAAAGACCCATCGCGTATCGCGATGGGGTGTCTGACAACGAGACGTGGGGCCTGCCATGTGGCACGTCGTCCGCCACATGTCAACACGTGGAACACCGTCTGCCACGTGGCGACACGTGGCAGACCTACGTTTTGACTGGCTAGGGCTACGTCGCGGTACGCGACGTGTGCCCAGGAGGCCGTCGCGTACCGCGATGGGACCTAAAATTTAGTCTATAAATAGCAGGTTCGGGTTCTTCATTCCACACACCAAAATCAAATCATCCTATCTCTCTCTAACATCTCTCTACAAACTTATTATCATACCCTCGATCCGCCTTGATAAGCGTGTCCCGATACCTCAATTTACGTGTCAACGTTTACTCGAAGTTCGTGCCACCCTCCACCCTCATACAACCAAGAAGGTGTCAAGATTGGTGTTCATTGGTTGGCGTGTCAAGGAAGGAGTGACAAAGAGTTACTTGAGAAGGTGAGGCAGCGTTGGAGTGCTACTCGAATCATTAGGATTTCATAAGCCTTAAGGTAAGGCTTAACGCCAATGAAAATAATAATAAAATATTACAAAGGCTTAAACCTTAAGTCGAGGTTATATTCGATACCTCGATAAAAGAAAAGAAAACATAACAAAGAAAGAAACAAAAATAAGAATATGATTATTGATAAATATATATCTGTGTAAGTATATATTCTTTGTTATGAAATTATTGTTTAAGTGTTAATGATTATTTTTAAATAATAAAAGAAAAGAATACGTTTCTTTGAGAAGAAGAAACGTCGGGTTTTTATTAATAAACTAAAGGTTTATAATTACTTTTAAACTAAAGGTTTTCAAGTAAAAGATAATTATGAACTAAAGGTTCATCGAGGTAGAGTTTATAAAATAAGACTAAAGTTCTTAAGCCGGATTGAATATCCGACTAACAAATGGTTATACTCGTACTATAGGTGCTAGAAAGCAAGGGAAAGACCCTTGGACGGTGTAAAAGCCGATCCCAAAGCGATAAGGTGACTACGCCCCCAAAATTTTACAAACTTATTTTCAAACGAGTCAAACATGTTATATTAAAATTGTTTACAAGGAACTATGTGTTCCTTAAACTGTTATAAATAAGAGTATAAGCCTAGCCCTCAGGCTGTAGTATACGTTTGTCTGAATATTTACATATGTGGTAGTACGCGATAGGCACATCGCACCACGCCTGGTCATAGGACGCTTTCCCGCGGGAAGCACGACCATTGTGTATACGAACGGATACTTAACTAAGTCGAACGTTGCGGTGTTTGCTGAGGTGACCAAGAGTAGAGGCTCGAATTTATAAATGTTTTGTTAACTTTGTTATTCCTAAGACACGTTGGGCCGAGGCAGGCGTAGTCTCGAGGGGTAATAAAGTAAAAGAAAATATTTTAGCGTCAGCGTGTTCACCAGCATTCGTTGCTGACTTATTTTATTTACATTTTGCAGGTGAACAAGATTAGCACTTGGAGTGTCGAAGTCCTACTTATATATCCGATGGCTCGGATTTATTTTGTATAAACCTAATATGTTAAAATGGTGGTTTGTAATTAAAACAAGTAATCTTTTAAACTTAAACGGGAATCTTTTACAATCTCGTCTTTTGTAATATTACAATTTTAATCCACAAGTTATAAAGTCTTCCGCTAATTAAACGTAACTCTGATTTATTTACAATTGTGGTACCAACTATTGATCGCACTCCTAGGCCTTAGATGGGGGTGTGACACTTAAGCCCGTGGACCTTAGGCCCATCTTTCCCTCTTTAAAGCCTACTTAACCTTTCATCTTTATTATTTTATTATTTCTTCTACAAACTCAAGTAAACTTTTCCATCATAAATAAATAATTTATCAAATGTCATTTTTAGAAATTTCGGGATGTTACATGCTGGGCTGCAAAGAATGAAGTTGAAGATGCTGAAGCGCTTAAAAGAAATCGAGAACGTGAAAGTTGGTGGTTGAACGTAAAAAATGAACTGATCGTGTCTGAAGATCAGTCGAAAGAAAAAGGCAACCAATTAGTTGGCCCAAGAAGGACAACAAAAGAAAATTAGACATCAAGCCTCCCGTATATGATGTTTCTAAACTTTTTTATTGCCGATCATTCCCAGAAAATAAGATTGAAATTCAAGTCTACATGAAAAGAAAATAAGAGATGCGGATGCTGTAGTGGAGGCTGAAATTTTATCAATCTTTAATGTTGACTCAATTGCTAGTACCGTGTCTCATGTTCAAGAATTTTTGGATGATGACAAATAAAACAAAGATGATGATGAAGGTATCAACTACTCCCCGAACCCGGATACTCTAGTTCGTGGTAATAATGAATCCGGATCCAGTGATCCCAACTGTGATAGCTCTTCCAAGAAAAGTTGTTTTTGGTGTATAGAGAAAGAAGAAGACATGGAATTACTTCAATGGTTACTATGGTCCGCGATGCCAAATTGACGCTTATCATGATGAATCGCTCAGTATGTAAACTCAGTGGCACAACAATAGTCAGAGCTGGATGATTCGACATGGAAGCGACTCACTTACCTACCTATATCATTCTCAAATGAAGTATCTGTCTGAACTTGACATGAACTTCTTCAAAAGATCAGTTGGTGATTGTTCCACTGAGAAGGGACTACATGGTTGGTTTGCCCATTATGCTCATAAATAGTCAATGAAAGGGTACCAAGATCAAGAGATCAACAAGGGTGAAAACCATAGACATCCTACTAAGTTCAATCCTCTTACTGGAAAGAGTAAATTGGTCTTGGCTTATCCAATGCCAAAGGATGGACCTGAAGTGTTTATAGGTGGACCATTTGCACCAGACACACTGAAGGATTTCAAGTCATGGCACTTTGACAGCCAAATCGGTGAAGCTGTTATCTAGTGTCATGAAAGCAAGGGTTATGAACCCTTCCAGTTCTTTGATGAACACATGTTGATGCAGTTTGACAAGAAGGACCTTATCAAGCTTCTCAAGAGTCCACTAATTGCTATCTCCGATTTAAGAAAAGGTGATATTGAAAAAATCATCAGAAAGTTCAACAAGTTCGTTCGTCGCGTCATTGAAGACCCGCTAGATGATGCAGAAATTGCATATGAAACGGACAGAAGACTGAAGCTAGGGAAATAACACCTAAAGACTAGAGGGAGATTGTAGAGCCTTGTTTTTTTAATTAGTCTTTTGTATTAATGCCGTTGTTATTTCGGTTTCTGTTTATTGTATGTTTAGGTCTGAGACCATGTATTTAAAGCCCATTGGGCCGATATAATGGAAGAGTGCATGATATGCTCTCACCTATATAAGGTGGAGCATACTCATGCTCAAGATAAACTTTTTGCCATATTCTCTATCTTATCCACTCAACAACTCTCCATACTCTCTTTTTTTCCTCCTGTTTCGATTAATAACAACACCAACAAGATCTGAGATCTCGGTTGGCTACAAGTGATTTCCGCTAGCTTGTAGTTAGAGATTGATTCAAGAACTAGTTGTTTGATCCGTTCTTGGACCTACAATTAGTGTAGGCCTCGAAACCGGACCCACAATGAACGCATTTTGTTCTTGATAAGCGATAGAGATGGGTGCGATTAATCAAACGTCCGAACAAAAGTATAAAGATAATATAAAGGATAGTGAACGATCTCATTATCAGTTAGAGATTTGATATATTAATGAAGGAACCGATCCCACCCAAGGTGAGCTCCCCATGGGTGGGTGATTTACACCATGGAAAACACACAAATAAATAGGACTAGTAATGTCCTATTTATAGCCAAATAAAAACACACTAGAAGCCTTCTCCCATTTAGGTTAAACGTGTGCACCGAAGCTCTCGTCTCGGATCCGGATTTTTCGCCCACTTTAATTATTTTCTTAACCATAAGATATATTTAAAGGGGTTCGTTCTCTTGATATCGCAAGTCACATTTTTGGACTTACACTTTTGAAAATATATTACGCTTTGATGGATGTTTATAAATTGGGTTGGAAAAAATTGATTTTAGATAGAAGAAAAATACATTGTATGAATAAATTGTATTTGTGACTTTATGTATAATAAAATGAAGAGGTAGGATAAAAATTATAAAAATAAATTATATGTTTTTATTGTTTTAATTATTATAGTTTAAGAGTTAATTATAATGGTTTTATCTTTATGTATTTTAATTATATTAGTTTTATTAGTTATGTTAATTGGAGGGAGAAATCAATGGTTTATTAGTTGTATTAATTGAAATGAGAAAGTTTTTCTTTGTAACAACTTGGGGTTTTCATATAATGTATTAAATCCTAATACCTAACTCATTTTTGTTTTCGGGAAATTTTTAATCAACAAAACATTGCGTGTATCAAGCTAATACTTTTTATTATTATTGTTTATTATATTTAATCAATTTTCTTATATAACATCGAGATATACACATTTTTATCCCATAAACGCAAGTTTTAACCTATTTTTGTATCTTTATCTAAAGATCAAGGGCCTTTTTTGCAAATCTAAAAATTTATATACATTCAATCCATTAACCCAATCTAGGCCCGTTACCATATCCATTAACCCGTATCCAGTTTGACCCGCGAACCCGTTTAGATTTCTTGTATCATAATTCTTGATTGAAACATGTAATTGATCCTTGCAAATCGTCCTTATATCAAAAATGTTTTAAACCGACTCTATTAATTTGCAAAACAAGATCAAAGAGATACGAATTTATAAAATAAACCAAACCATCATTAACAAATTTGAAATAACAATTACATATCATAATATCACAATTAAGCGAGCATGCACCTTCATCTGGACCTTGCGAACTAAAGCCCTAAGCTTATTTGCTTGAAGAATCGTCCTAACCCGTTTGTTTGTTTACGTCTTTGGCCACAATACTTGATTCGTCATTCTTCATCTAAACATCATCGTATCTGGTAATTGATTTATGTATCTTGCTCGTCTTAACACCAATTTCAATAACCCTAACATATATTTAACGAACAATTAACAGTTTGATCCATTACAGTATTAGGGTTCATAAATTAATTTATGTTTAAACAGTTCTGTATATAAATTACCATTCTCATTTGTTAATCAACTGGACACATCATCCCAATGGTTGGTGTGTGTGTATTCAAGACCATTAAACCAGCCAGGGGCGCGGGTTCGAGCCCCGTGGACGCGTTTGTTGTTTTTATTTTTTTAAAATGGTTTTTAAAGGTTATTATATTAATTATAACTAATGGTAAATATAAAATAAACAATATTTTATCAAACCGATATCTTTGAGTTCATTTCTTGTCAATTAAATCTCGTCACAAGCTTTCGGATATGTGTGTGTGTGTATATATATATATTTATATTTATATTTATATATGTATATATGTATGTAATATAAGTATATATCAATGATAATCCTTATTTTATTAACACCCGAACATCATTATTGACGTTGCTCATCGTTGAACGTTTTTACAACTTCTAATATATATATATATATTAAATGTGTAACCTTTTTTAAACAAAAAATATAATAAACATTTTAAACGTATTATCTATGTTTATATCGTTAGATCTTCTCTAAAAATTCCAAAATATATTTTTATTCTATATTTTGTAACATCCCGAAATTTACTAAAATAATATTAATTATATTATTTAATATTGGTGGGAAACTTTGCTCGGGTTAGTGGTGAAATAATAAAATAAAGTAGGATTTATTATGAGTCAGGCTTGTGTAGGTTAAGTAATATGGGTAATGGACTTGGATTAGAAAGGATGGAAGATGGAACATAGGCTCAAGCCCATGTCCCATGATATATAAACCATAATCACACATTAATCCTTTCATTTCCATTCCATTCCATACACCACCCAAAACACACACTTAGCTTTCTCTCATCCTACTTTCTCTCTCTAGTCGAAATAGAAGAAGAATCCGAGCATCAACTCGAGGTAATGATAGTATGATGATGTAGAGATCCAAACCCGTTAGATTTAACCACGAAACGACGAGCCGACACCTTTAAACCATTAAAGTCATGAGATCCGGGTGGGATCGGGTATAAACCGAACCTAAGATGAGCTTAGGGATCACCCTAGCTCAGATCTGGATCGAACGGGACGAAAAACAGTGAAAATGGTGGTGAAACGAGCGAGATCTCGCTTTTCCAGCGAGATCCCGTTATTCCGGCAATGGCTGGTGCCAGAAAGGCGGCGCCGGAGATTGTGTGTACGAGGTAGGGAATGTCTGAGAATGTTTCTGACATTCTCTGACCTAACCCTAATTCATTAACAGGGAGTTAACGATTTAGAAGGTAATTCGTTAACGGGGAGTTAACGAACTAGGGGTGATTCGTCAAGTGGTTCGTTAATGGAAGCTTAACGAACTAGCTTTAGTTCGTGTCTAAGTTCGTTAAGGAATAGATAACGAATTAGAAAGATCAATTCGTTACAGAATGGTCATTCGTCAAAGGTCCAGTTCGTTATGAGGTCCAGTTCGTCAAAGGACCCGTTCATTATATAGGTTCAATTCTTTATAAGGTCCAATTCCTTTTAAGGTTCAGTTCACTATGAAGGTCAATTCGTTATAAAGTAACGAATTAGCCAATTCGTTATGAGAGACGGAAGTAACGAATGAACCCCAATTCGTCAAGAGCCAAGTAACGAACTGATAGTTTAACAAAATGACAGAACAGTCCCTGGACTTAGAAAAGAATGATATAATATTAGCCCTTGGACTTTGATAATCTATGAAAGATACCTTTAAATGATAACGAGTAATGATTAACTAACCGTTAAAGGTTCAATGAAGTAAAATCGGCCTAGACACTTAAGATTAATTAAGTAAACGACAAGAAGAGCTAGAGCCGTATTTAATATATACAATATTTATATAGTTAGTCATGCACAGCTCAAGAAGGAATAACTATTAACGGAAGAAGTAACCGAGTTCAGGTGAGTTTCTAGCCCCATTCCTTGTTATGTTTTTCAGGGTTGTGTGCATACTCTATGTGATTAGTTAATACACTTACCTTGAGTGGTAAGTGTATGCCATATATGATATATATGTGATAGGCATGAATGATTGCTTGTCGGTACGCGAACGATCTTCGGATATTGCGCGTACTATTCGGTTAGAGATGAAGATATGAATGTTATATGTAACGATGGATGATGTATGAACATTACAAATGAACACTTGTCGGGGCTGTGAACGATCTTCGGATATTGCACGTATCGACAAGGGGTACGATTGTTAAATGAACGATGTAAAGAACGCCTAGAGTGTTCTCATGCTATAATGTAATTATTGTATATGTGAAGTATGTGTATACAGGTACAAGAATGGTATGTGAGTTCTACGTCCGACGTAGTAAGTTAGGACGGAGAATCCCTCTAACTTCTGTTGGACATGTAAGTTAGGATGACGAATCCCTCTTACTTCTGTTGGACATGGACTTGGTCCAGGTGATGACGTAGTTAAGGACTGCGGGCCTTATACGTGATATAGGTGATAGATGTAAACGTAGATATGGACGGTGGTCCTTATACGTGTTATAGGTGATAGATGTCAACGTAGATAAGGACTGCGGAGCTTATACGTATTGTAGATAGGTATCAGCATAGGAAAGGACTATGGACCTTATACGTGCTGTATTTGTGCTGTGGTAGCATAGGGGAGGACTGCGGACTTCGTACGTGCTATGGTCTAGTTGCAACATAGGGAAGGACTGAGGACCTTGTACAAGTTGTTAATATAGGATGGTATAGGGAAGGACTGTGGACCTTGCACGTGCCATAATTGGTGAACATAGGTATGGCCTGCGGACCTTTTATGTGTTCACGACCTTGAGTACATGTATAGGCGGTGGACTATGAATGTACTCTAGGTAGACTGAGGTTGGTGACTGTAGGTATTTATGTATGTATGGTAGTAGGGTAACTGGTTAAGTATGGATATGTATCTAGGATATGTATCTAGGATATGTATGATATGTGTAGGTATTGTATGTCGCCTGATTAACTAGAACTCACTCAGCGTAGCTGACTTTTAGTATGCACGCGGGTGAATATGTTTAATGAGCTAGCTTGAGGAGGGCACATGGCATGGATTGAACGGCTGGCATCTGAAGATGGAAGAAATGATGTTTTAAATATAAAGTTTTGTGTTATGGTATCAAAGAAAAGATCTAATGTTTTGTAATGAATGATTTAAGTTATCGTTTCCGAGAAAGTTTTAATTAACTCTGATTTTATGAACGGTGTTTATGAGTAAATCCGACGCTAATGTAGGGCTACCGGGTTCGGGCCTTACAAGTTGGTATCAGAGAAAAGTTCGAGAGATTTAAGCATCCTACATGCTTAGACTCGAACAGAGAATGAGATTTTATTAAGAAAAGAAAGAAGATGCCGGTTCAAGATAGCCATGTGTCACTCAAGTAAGCTCAGTAACAGTAAAGTATGTTAAATAATGTATAAAGACGTTTGCTAATTGTTAAAGGAAGGATCTATGCAGGTTAGGGATATGATTTCTTGATTGTTGTCACACCCCAACCTACGACAGAAATGCCGGGGCGCGAACTGATTGCCACAGCTCTCAAGGTACTATTAAGCAAATTGATAAATGATAATATCTATTTAATTTATTTAAATAAAACAATTACAGTTAAGTGCATCGAGT